>NC_090449.1:860770986-860998492 GCF_031143425.1 Pleurodeles waltl
GCTGTGGAGCTCCCCACGCACTCCGTCCCACTGGTGTATTCGGACTCCGTTGCATGGCCCTCCAGGGCCCTGTGGGATGCAGCTCCCTCGTGCTCCGATGCCACTTCTCCTCCGCCTGATGATGCTAAAGCACACATGAACAGGAAGACCACAAAAAAGGGGGGGGGGGAGAAATAAAGACATGTTGAGTGCATGCATTGGCGACACCGTTGGCGGAGAGGACAGACACAGAAGCCCCCTGCACTACGCCGCGCACTTGGGGTCCACTACGCAATCCGTGGGACATGGCCTACAAGCCTATGGACGACAACTGCACAAATAGATGACACAGGGCCATGGATACCTGTACTTGGTACCCTACAGAGGTGGGGGGCGGGGGCACAGGGCCATGCCTTACGGAGGGGCCTAGCCTACAGAAATCGCCCTGGCTTAGGGGTACCCACAGCCCTCCTCCCCCACCCAGACACCTCCACTGCGCGCAATGTCAGCAGAATGTATTTGTACTCACCCCCTTGTGTCTGCTGTGATGTCCTCACGCGCCCATCCAAATCGGGGTAGGCCACCGCCAGGATCCGGGACATCAGGGGGGTCAAATGACGACTGGCACCCCATCTACGTTGGGAGGCCATCCCCAGCTGAGCCTCCGCCATCTTCCTGCTCCAGCGTCGGATGTCCTCCCACCTCTTCCGGCAGTGGGTGCCCCGTCTGTTGTGGAACCCCAGGGTCCGGACGTCCTTGGCGACGGCACGCCAAATCGCGACTTTCTGGTGGGCGCTGACCTATGTGACATGTACAGGGAGAGAAAAATTGTCATCACCTTCTGCATGCTCGTTGTGAGTGGCCCTCCATCCCCACCCTTGCCATGTGGCACATGCTCTCATCTGTCGTTTGATGCATGCCTCAATCGCTCCCCACCATCTTTCATCCACCCCACTCAACCCAGGCATTGCCCACTAAGCATGGTCCCTGTGTACTTACCTGTTGGTCTGGAGGACCGTAGAGTAGCGCATACTGGGGGAGGACCCCATCCACAAGTTTCTCCAACTCCTCAGACGTGAAGGCAGGGGCCCTTTCCCCAGTCGCAGCAGCCATTGTCACTTCCAGACCGAGGTCACAGCAGCACTTGCAGTGTAGGTCCTCTCCTGTGGATGATCAGGTCTCGAGTGATTAAGCAGATAGAAAATGGCGGTCACGCCCGCGGCGGTGCGTACCGCGGCGGTGCGTACCGCGACTGCCGGCGCACCTCGTCATTGGCTCCTGAAACCCATAGGCTTCAATGTTAGGCAATGCGGCTTCGTATCGCGGTCTTCGACCGCCTACCGCCTCGGTGTGCCACGCCAGCGCATTGACCTCACATCCCATTGTCCCACTTCACAGGTCAGGCAGCCGCCATTTCAAGGGCCCACATGGCATAATTTGTACTGCGTCACACAGGCCTAGGCCTAGCATTGCCACTCATACACGCCTTTCAATACATAGATAATCGTGTGCTATGCATGCTGTGGTGAACGTACCTGTGATTTGCTTGACTCTGTGCTCCATGTTGTCCTTCCTAGGCACCGTCCGCTGGGACTTGCGAGGAGACGGATGAATCCTCGCGTGTACCGACCGCTGGTGGACCTGTCGACAATGGAAGAACGCCATATCATACTACGATACCGACTTGACCGAGCCACTATACATGAACTGTGTGCCCAGCTGGAGCCAGCCCTGATGTCCCCCATCCGCCAACCCATAGGAATTCCCCCTCTAGTGCAGGTTCTGTCAGTCCTCCATTTTTTGGCAAGTGGCTCATTCCAGACAACAGTGGCCATGTCATCTGGAATGTCTCAGCCTATGTTTTCAAAAATCTTGTCTAGAGTGTTATCTGCCCTGACGAAACACATGCGGAGCTACATTGTATTCCCTGAGGAGGTTGATTTGGCCACTGTGAAGGGTGATTTCTATGCCCTTGGACATATCCCCAACATAATTGGTGCCATTGATGGGACCCATGTGGCTTTAGTACCCCCAAAAGACAATGAGCAGGTGTACAGAAACAGGAAAAGTTACCATTCGATGAACGTCCAGGTGGTCTGTTTGGCTGACCAGTACATCTCCCATGTGAATGCCAAGTTCCCTGGGTCAGTGCATGACGCGTATGTGATGCGGAATAGCAGCATCCCTTAAGTGATGGAACAGCTACAGAAACACCGTGTGTGGCTAATTGGTGACTCTGGTTACCCCAACCTGCCTTGGCTATTGACCCCAGTGAGGAATCCCCGGACCAGGGCAGAGGAACGGTACAATGAGGCCCATGGGCGAACTAGGAGGATCATAGAAAGAACCTTTGGCCTCCTGAAGGCCAGGTTTAGGTGCCTGCATATGATAGGGGGATCCCTGATGTGCTCACCAAAGAAGGTGTGCCAGATCATCGTGGCCTGCTGTATGCTTCACAATCTGGCATTGCGACGTCAGGTGCCTTTCCTGCAGGAGGATGGTCCAGATGGTGGTGTTGAAGGAGCTGTGGAGCCTGCGTTGAGTGAAGAGGAGGAAGACGAAGAGGACGACCCAGACAACAGGGACAGAGTTATCCAACAGTATTTTCAGTAGCACACAGGTAAGAATCACCCACGCCATTTAACATTTACTGAAAACCCCCTGCATCTTTACTTTGTGTATTTCCCCCCAGTTCCTTTAAACTGATGTTTGATTTTCCCTTCCCTCTTCAGTGCTGTATGACCCACTGCGTGACTTCTGCTTGGTTGGCCCATGGACTAATGCTTATTGACACTGGTATGTTGTCATCACAAGAATAACAGAACATTATTGATCAGTAATGTGTTATACATTTGTAAATAATACAGGCTGACTCCTGAATGATTTCAGTGCAATGAGTGATTTATTTTTAGTGCTAGATATTGGTACATGATATTAAAACGGTGATGGGTGAGGGTGGAGTTATGTCCATGGCAGAGTCCAGTTCTCGGTCGCACAGGTGCATTGTCCATATGCCTGTGGAAGGATGGAGCAGGGGCAGTTCAAGGTTGGACAGGGTGACACTGTGGGACGGTGGAATGACATCCGGGGGGATATTAGGCTGGCGGGGGACTTGGCATCCTACTCTGTCTTCCTTTGAGATCTCAGGTTCCTCTTGCGGGGTGGTTGTTCTTCAGCAGGAGGTGGGGTTCTGGTGGCCCGTCGTTCTGTGGGGGCCTCCTGACCACTAGCGCCGGCGGAGGTGGTAGGCTGTTCCTGGCTAGTGATAGGGGCCCTTTGCGGTGCCACATGGTCCCGCAATGTGGTTTCTATCCGGTTGAGGGCCTGGACTATGGTCCCCATAGCGGTAGCGATGTTCCGGAGTTCATTGCTGAACCCCATGTACCGTTCCTCCTGCTGTGCCTGGATCTCGGTGAACCTGGCCAGTACCGTCGCCATCGTCTCCTGGGAGTGATGGTATGCTCCCATGATGGTGGTGAGGGCCTCTTGGACAGTCGGTTCCCTGGGCCTGTCCTCCCCCCCCTGTCGCACAGCAGCCCTCCCAGTTGCCCTGTTTCCCCGGGCCTCTGTCCCCTGGACGGTGTGCCCACTACCACTGCCCCCAGGTCCCTGTTGTTGTTGGGGTGTTGGGTCAGCCTGGGTGCCCTGTAGTGGCGGACACACCGCTGATTGACGCGTCCGCGAGACAGAGGCATGGGCCCGCTGGGTGGGAGCTGTGCTGGTGTTCCCAGAGGGGTTTGGGTCTGCTGTGGCCTGTGTCTGTGTGTGGGGAACCGACTGTCCAGAGGTCCCCGATGGTCCGGGCTGGTCGTCAGGTTCTAGGTTGACAGAGCTGCTGTCCTCGCTGGGGGCCTGTTCTGGGGGTGGGATGGACAAATCTGGACCCTCCGTGGCGGTGTGTTGGCGTTCGGGCCCTGCAGGGGTAAAGGAGTATGGTTATTGTTTCTGTGCGTGCCAAGGCATGCATTTTGAGTGCCCTTGTCCCCCAGTGCTGGCATTCCCTTATGGGAGGTGTTGTGAGGGTGGTGGGGGGGGGGTGTATGGGTATGTGCAATGGTCATGCTTTGGTGGTAGCTGTCTATGGTTTGTGTTGGCATTCAGGGGTTGGTGTTGTTTAGGGTGGGTTGTGCTGGTGAGACATTGGCAGGGAGGTTGTGTGCTGGGGGGTTGGGATTGGGGGTTAGGGGGGGGGTTGGCATGCTGGTGGTTGGGGGGGGTGAAGTAGTTGAGATTCGACTTACCAGAGTCCATTCCTCCGCCTACTCCAGCGAGGCCATCAGGATGCAGGATGTTTACCACCTCTTGCTCCCATGCTGTGAATTGGGGTGGAGTGGGTGGGGGTCCGCCGCCAGTCTTCTGCACAGCGATGTTGTGCCTGGAGATCATCGAGCGCACCTTCCCCCGTAGGTCGTTCCATCGCTTTCTGATATCTTCCCGGTTTCTGGGATGCTGTCCCACAGCGTTGACCCTGTCTACGATCCTTTGCCATAGCTCAGCCTTCCTTGCTATGGTGGTGTGCTGCACCTGTGTGCCGAAGAGCTGGGGCTCAACCCTCATAATTTCCTCCACCATGACCCGGAGTTCTTGGTCAGTAAACCTTGGGTGTCTTTGGGGTGCCATGGGGTGGTGTGGATGAGGTGTGGGGTGGTGTTTGTGGTGATGTGCGTGGTGATATGTGGTGATGTGTGCGTAGATGTGGTGTGGGTGATGAAGTTGGGTTCCTGTGTGTGTTGGGGTTTTCTAGTGCTGTGCTCGCTCTCTCTATCTCTCTCTCTCTCTCGCCTTCGCTCCAATTTCTAACTAGTGGGGGTTTGTGGGTGATGTGGGTGTGTGTTTTATAGTTGATTGGATGTGTGGGAGTGTTGTTTGTATGTGTCTCAGGTGTGCGTATTTCAAATTGTCCAATGTGGCTGTGTTTTGGTGCTGTGTGTGTATTTTGAGCGCGGCGGTGTGTACCGCCAATGGAATACAGCGGTTGAAAGACCGCCGCGTGGATTCGTGGGTCAAAATGGCATGGGCGTGTTTGTGTTGGCGTGACGGTGGAGGTTTGGTCATCTCCAGTTTTCCGCGGCCCGCTGATGCGGCGGCCTTCCTTGGATGTCGGATTGTTGGCGGTTTCACAGTTGGTGGTCAGAATGACCGCGGCGGTAGTTTGGCGGACTTCTGACCGGCGGTAAGGGCCTTTTACCGCCGAGGTCAGAATGACCCCCATAGTTTGGGTGTCCCAGGTAGGGACCAAGACACCCACAAAATAGATAAAGAAACAAAGAACAATACATGAGTGATAAAAGCCTCTCAATTATTATTCACTGCTCTCTGGAAGGAGCACCCTTTAATGCCCTGTGAGGGTTTTTTAATAATATTTTTGAATCCTGGTGGTGGCTCTAGAAGGGGCAGGGTGACCACCAAGCACACTGTAAAGGTTGTGGTAGGCTGTAGGGAGCACAACAGTCCCTCAGCACCTTCAAAAATACAATGTAAGTCTCCTGGGTCATTAAGTCCATGACCTAGAAGATTTCACAATATTTTTAAAGCAGTCCAAGCTGGAGCTGTATGCTCTTCGGCTAGAATGCAGGGACTGCTTGTAGTTGGACCTATAGCTGCATTTCAAGGCCTGAAAATTTAGAAATCGACTCAAAGATATTATTTCTTTAAATAATGCTTTATTTTATTATGTTGTGATTATACTAATATTAAACATTGCAATGTGTGAATTTATGAAATATACAATTGATTATAGTTATTTGTGACTTTTTGACGAAGCCAATAGGTTTGCTTTGTATACGTTGATGTGCTGAACCCTTGATAAAGCCAATAGGTCTGCCACTTTTTATATTTTGTTATTGTGACCCTTTGACAAAGCCAGTAGGTCTGCATTACTTAAAATGATGTCCACTTTATATTGCTACATGATATAGCCATGCATGGCAGCAGGGTGGGCGCCCCGGGGGGGAGGGGTTGAGTGCAGGGCAAGGGCTGCAGCCAGGCACTGCATCCTACCTCATGCACAACCTTCAACTGTGCACGGAAGGGTGGATAAGTGCCTGCATCAGTTGGGTGCATGGCCTCACAGCAAAACCTGTGTCCAACCCCATGCAACGCACAGCAAAGGGACATCTTAATTTACATTAAAAAATATAGACTTTCACTGAAAAAAACAATGGTTAAAGTGATGTCATAGTTAGGACTTGTAATAATATCTTACTTTACATTGAAAAACCTTAGCAATTCACTGAAAAAACAAAGGTTAAAGGTGCGTCATAGTTAGGTGAAAATGTCAGTTAAAGCATGCCATTTTAAACAAACAAAACCACTGAAATTCAATACTTATAGTTATCTCAAGTAACTATACTTTGCACCCTCATCATACACCTCTAAATACCTCAGATATTACATCACTGATGACATGTCCTATGACAACATTGATAACATCACAAATTACATCATTGATAACAACTCTGCCTGGCAGGGGTGCAAGGTATAATTACTTTAGAGCACGAGCTCTTGGAACTTATATAAGTGGAAAATTAGCTATGCACATGCTAACTCACAGAAGATATCAGAGATGTTAATGAAGTCATACTCAAACAAAATCATTGGGTCTTATAGATGGAGTTCTGACTTTGCCTCCATGCTTGACTGAACGAACCGTAGAAGACTCCCTGACAGGTGTTTTTTAAACTTGCAGCAATGGAATCAATATCTGCTTTATCAGGAAATGATACTTGTGTCTTCCTTTTATCAGCAAGACCACTACACTAGCACACTTTCCACGCACTTACTTAAAATCCCAAACTCTACCATCTTGTATTAGCTCACCAGAATCCCCCAACAAACTCTGAGATCCGGAAAACACATCCTGCTACTAACGCCATACCTTTCCTTCATTTTGCCTGCTTCCTAATGACCTCTGCTTCCTCGTTTAGCTAATTGTCCTTCCTATCCTAAGAATGACTTATTTAGACTTTTATATGGTTGAGTCTTTCTTTTTCTATTTTATTCGAATTATGTACCAGTCATCAACCAATAGGCCAATAAACAGACTTTGGGCCTGATTCTAACTTTGGAGGACGGTGTTAAACCGTCCCAAAAGTGGCGGATATACCACCTACCGTATTATGAGTTCCATAGGATATAATGGACTCGTAATACGGTAGGTGGTATATCCGCCACTTTTGGGACGGTTTAACACCGTCCTCCAAAGTTAGAATCAGGCCCTTTATTTCTACACTGTTTAAAGTGATCCTATACTATCTCTTTTTATGATGAGTTTTACCAAAGGTGAAAAGTTATTGAAAGGTTTTCAAGTTATTCAAACTTTTAGTTGGAATTCCAATTTTTTCACAAGTATCATTGTGTATAGAGTATGATCATTTTGATGACCAGAAACAGACTACTGTTATTTGGACATTACTTTAATTTTAACTCAGTTTCTTTTCTATGGTGACATTGTTTCTTTGAGTTTCTCTTTGTTACCTGTTTTTGTATTGATGTGCTGTTTTTCCCGTGCTGGTCACAAATTGGCCGTCACTGAGATTAACAGACAAAAGATATATTCTAATATGGGCAAGGCGCCCACAGAACTTGAGAAGATTCCATTCTCGCAGCTTTTTGGCATGTCTCCCCTGTCTTTTTGCCTTCTGACCTCCTGTTTTTATGGTTTACTTGATTCTGTTTTTGCTGATTTATTGTCCCTGCGCACTTTACCACTGCTGATCAGTGCTAAAGTGCAAGTGCTCCCTAGGTAAATTGTACTGTTGATTGGTTTATCCATAATTGGCATATTTGATTTACTGGTAAGTCCCTGGTAAAGTGCACCAGAGGTGCCAAGGACCTGTAAATCAAATACTACTAGTGGGCCTGCAGCAATGGTTGCGCCACCCACATAAGTAGCCCTGTAAAAATGGTTCAGGCCTGCCACTGCAGTGTCTGTGTGTGCAGTTTTAAACTGCCAACTCAACCTGGCAAGTGTACCCACTTGCCAGGCCCAAACCTTCACTTTTGGTACATGTAAGACACCCCTAAGGTAGGCCCTAGGTAGCCCCATGGACAGGATGCAGTGTATTTAAAAGGAAGGACATGTACTGGTGTGTTGTACATGTCCTAACAGTGAAATACTGCCACATTTGGGTTTCACTGTTGCAAGGCCTATCTCCCTCGTAGGTTAACATGGGGGCTACCTTTAAATAACTTTAAAGCACAGATTCCCCTTTGAGGGCAGATAGAAATATGGAGTTTGGGGTCTCTGAACTCACATTTGACAAATACATCTTTTAGTTATGTTATGTTAAACTGTTTTGTATAGGGCCATACTACCCGGAGGCTTCTTAGCGCTAAGCAGACCTAATATTAAAACAAGCTGGAGAAATAATGCAACATCAACAAATAAATTAGGCTAACTGCTAAACTAGGATTAAAATAGCCATGTTTTGATGGCCTTCCGAAATTCCAACTCCTGTCTCATCACACGGATATTGAGCGGCAGTTAATTCCACAGTTTGGCTCCCTGATATTTCAAAGATCTACCACCCCAACTTGCTCTTTTTACTTTGGGGAGCAGAACTAAGGCTTTAGAAGAGGATCTTAAAGCTCTCGTAGGAGCATAGAATGAAGCTAAGGTTTTTAGTTGATGAGGACCTCTTTTATATAGAGCTCTATGAAAAATACATAAAGCCTTAAACTTAATTCTCTTCCCCACTGGAAGCCAATGCAAAGCGGGCAAAGCTTTCTTAGCCGATGTAAACTTAGGCATATTATACAGTAACCGAGCAGCCGCATTTTGGACTGTTTGTAGTTTCTTGATCACATACTCTGGGGAACCCAAGAGAAGACTGTTACCATAGTCCAGTCTAGATAAAATGAGGGCCTGTACCGTAAGTCTTTTGGCCAGGCGGGGAAGCAAATCGATAACCTTACGAAGTAACTTCAATAATCCAAAACAGGTAGTGGAAAGCATCCTAGCCTGATAATCAAAAGTTAGTCTGGCATCTAACCAGATTCCTAATGCTTTGATGTGATCCTTCGGTGGAGGTAAGTATTCCAGATGTATTGCCGGCAGAATATTCTTCGCCGGACTGGAAAGCTTTCCCAGGAACATTATGTCAGTCTTTTCTTCGTTGAGCTGGAGCCTACTGTCTGTCATCCAAGTCGACACAGCTTGCAAGCAGGCTGGTAACACTGAATTATCTACAGCCTTGACTGAAGAAAAAGAGACGACCAACTGCGTGTCGTCAGCATAAGATATCAGAGACAAACCAAAAGGTTCCACTACATCTGCTAAGGGAGCCATATAAATATTAAAAAGAGTCGGGCTCAAAGACGAGCCCTGTGGTACTCCACATTGAAATCTAAACTGATCTGAAAAAAAAGAACGATCTAAAACCTGAAAAGATCTGTTTTGAAGAAAAGAACTCATCCATTTGAGAGCCTGGCCTTTAATACCACTTTTTTCCATTCTTTTGATCAATAGTCCATGATTAACTGTATCAAATGCGGCACTGAAGTCCAGCATTATGACAGCTGGCACCAGTCATAGATCCATCCGTTTTCTGGCTTCTTCAGTTACAGCTATCATAGCTGATTCGGTGCTGTGGGCTTGTCTGAAGCCCATTTGCGTGGGATGCAAAATATTATATTCTTCCAGAAATCCGGATATTTGTGTGTTGACATGCTTGTCAATTAATTTTGCCATAATTGGAAGAAGAGAAATTGGCCTATAGTTCTTAAGTTCGGCTCCATTTAGGTTAGGTTTCTTTAGCAGGGGTTTTACCACTGCGTGCTTCCATGATTTAGGTACACTGCCACTTTGTAAGGAGCTATTCAACAGCTCCGTTATCACCGATATTGTGGCAGATCCTCCCTGCATAAGTACATGAGGAGGTGCAGGATCTAATGGGGAACCAGATTTCAATTTACTAAGAAGCAGGGAGGTGCTTTTTTCAGAAATAAAGGAGAAAAACAGTAAAATGGTGTTACACTCCTTATTCTCACTGGGCTGATCAAACATTGTCACTTCTTCCCCTGGGAAATTCTTATAGATTTTCTCAATCTTCTGCAAGAAGAATGAGGCAAAATTATTGCTGTGTTCCACTGATGCTACTGTTGCTTCAGGGCAGATAGGAGAATGAAGTAACTCCTTCAAAACACGAAAGATTTCTTTTGGGGAACCCAAAGCCTTTTTAATCTTGTCACCATAATGGGTTGCTTGAGCTAGCCTTATCTCACTATGATAGAGCCTGATTGAATGTCTATACTCTTCCCTGTCTACCTGATGTGATGATTTCCTCCATTTTCTTACTAGCCGCCTACAATTCCTCTTCAGAGTTATCAAATGGGGGGGAAACCATGGGGACTTATCCCCACTCCTCTACCCAGAAAGATCCTTGTAGGGAAACAACGTATCAAGGCTACTGGAAATCCAGTCATTAAAGAGGGTGGAGTCCATCTGGTTACCCCTGACAATTTTTTTTTTACTCCTGATTAACAATTTAACCCATTCTTCCACGTTGGGGCTATGCCATTTCCTTACCTTCCTACTTATGGGCTGATGAAAACCTGGTTCATTAGGCAGCTTGATTTTTAATGTGATTAGAAAATAATCAGACCATGCTACAGGAGCGGGAGGCAGAGCGCTCAATGAAGGAAGATTGCTAAATACCAAATCTATCGTATGTCCTCTCTCCTGTGTTGGACCACAAATTAATTGATGTAGTCCTAGTGCTTCCAAATCATTCAGCAGACGCTTAGATGCATTCTGTTCTAAATTGTCCACTTGGATATTGAAATCTCCTAACACTGTTAAATTAGGTTTCATGCAAATTAATTCCACTATCTGATCCGGTAAAGTGTTAAGGAATTCTTTATAGGGCCCTGGTGGCCGATACAATAAAACTACCGTGAGTGTGAAAGGCGAGTTGAAAGCTAAAGAAAAACTCATACCTTCACACCCTGATAGGTCCAAAGGGGAGCAACTAAAAAGAAAACCCTGTCTAAAAATGACTGCTATACCCCCTCCTTTACTCTTTGCTCTATCTAGTCTTGAAATAACATACCCTTTGGGTAGAGCAAGGGCTAACTCCGGACCTGAGCCCTCATGGAGCCAAGTCTCTGTAAGAAAGAGGACGGCCGGTGACCGGTCACTCAAAAAAAGATTTATATCTAACTTATGTGCAGGCAGGGAGCGGCAGTTTATCAACTGAAGAACTAAACTTTGTTTAGGTTGCCATATATCAGAACATCTTGGTGAAGTTGGTTTTTAGATTGTGAGTTTGAAAATAACACTTTTAGAAAAGTATGCATTTTCTTGCTTAAACCATTCTGTGCCTCTGCCTGTTTGTGGATTTCCCGTCTGGGTTAGTTTGACAGTTGGGCTGTTGTGAATTCCCTCTAGACAGTGACACAAAGGGGTCTGGGGTGTAGCCTGCATATCCTGATGGGCCATCTGAGCTAGAGTGGAGGGAGGAGTGGTTGCTTACACCTGAAAGGACTGTGCCTGCCCTCACGCAGTGCAGTCTCCAACCCCCTGGTCCATATCTGGGGCCTGGCCTGGACAAGGAAGGATCTTGCAAACACTTGAGACTTTGCTTTGAAGTTTGCCACCTTCAAAGGAAAAAAGGGGTTTAAGAAGAAGACCCAAAACCCAAGACTTTTAGAATCTTTCTGGAACCAAGAGGAACCTCAGCCCAGGAGAAGAGCTGAAGAGCTGGAGGAGGGGTACTGTCCCATTGCTGTGTTGCTTTGCTGGACTGGCCTGCAGTTGCTGCTTCTGCCTGAAAAGAGTGCAAATGGTGAACTTTGCTGTGTGTTCTGCTTGAGAAAGCCCCCAAGGGCTTGGAGTAGAGCTTGCCTCCTGTTGGAAGTTTCAGGGTCACCAAAGACTTCAGCTTCCTCGACTTCCAGCAGTGGGAACTGTGGGTTTTGTGCTGTTCAACAGGAGAAACCACTGCGCCGCTGGCCTGCACCGTGACCTGCCGACGCCACACGGAGCCGCACTGCTCCGCTTCACACCACGACCCTGGTCTCACCGACGCCATCATCGGACGTCTTCACCGAGCCGCTGCTTGCACCGTGACCTGTGGGCCCCACACTCTGGCTTTGCCTTGCTCACACTGCAGCCTGGGCATCCCCGACGACGATGCTCCTGCTGACATCGGCGCCGCTGCCTGCACCGTGGCATGTGGATACCACTCGTGAGGTATGCTTAGAACTGTCCCGTCCCGCACCGCAGCCCTGGTCCACCGACGCCAGCATCATCGACTCTGGTGTCGAAAGCAGGCATCCCTGCCTGCACCGTTGCCTGTGGACAACACTCGTGAGGGTCATGAAGCACCGTCCCGTCCTGCACCACCAGCTTGGGCCTACCGATGACGGTGCTTCAGCAACAACAACGACGTTGCCTGCACTGCGACCTGGTGACACCGCACGTCCCACCGCCCCGCTTCACACTGCAGCCCTGGTCTCACCAACGCCACTGGACGCCATCACCGAGTCACTGCCTGCACCGCGACCTGTGGGCACCGCACGTCTCATCGTGTCGCTTTGCACTGCAGCCCTAACGTCATCCCCGCCAGCTCTCCTGACTTTATCAGCCCAGAGTTTGATCCACATCACGTGTGATTACAAGGGCCCAACAACCCCCGCACCGACTCCGGAACCGACACCGCGACGCCAGCGACACGACTCTCTGGAGATCACCACGAGGATCACGACTCCCTGCTGGCCCACAACACCGCAGCTAGCCTGGACTGTTGGTTTTGTTGATCACGACGCCGTGATAGCCCCAGGTGGAGCTCTCGACCTCAAGGAACTGTGTTTTTGAGTAAATCTTGCAGAATTCATATTTTTATTATTGCATGTTGGATTTTTATTGTATTTGGTCTTGTTTTATATAGATAAATATTGGCTACTTCTCTAAAACTGGTGTGGTGTCCTTTTGTAGTGTTTTCATTTATACTGTGTGTTATGTGCAAATGCTTTACACATTGCTTCTGAGATAAGCCTAATTGCTCGTGCCAAGCTACCAAGGGGGTGAACAGGGGTTATCTGAGTGGGTATACCCTTATCCCGACTAGAGTGAGGGTCCCTACTTGGACAGAGTGCAAACTGACTGCCAACTAGAGACCCAATTTCTAACAGTAGCACAAAAAATAACCAGCTGAAAGCAGTGTTTCCCCATACTGGAGCCCAAGATAAACATAAAATTCTCACAATGTGCTTGCCATTCGGAATGGTTTCCTCAGTGGATGACTGCACCACATGGGGTACAGTCTTCACTGCAATTTACACCAAAACGCGTGATACCCCGACAATTTCCAATTTACCAGAAATGTTAAAACAAATTCAAAATGACCACAAGGGTGCTTCAGCCCTAGATTTGGAGATGAAACTGATGCATAACTTCAGCACAGTCTCCTCAATAATACTGAGCAACATTCAAAGGGAAGCAGTAGCGTTGGCCATACGCCAGTGGCTCTGGGAGATTCCACAGTTGGATCAGGAGCGTCAACTACCGAAAATGATTTCTGACACCTATACTAGAATAGGACAGGATAGTTTGGGAGTCATGACGAAAAAGCCTGAAATTCAGAGTACCACCCTTAAAGAAGGTACTAAACAAACACAAGAGGGTTCTAAAAAGCACTGGGATAAACAAAAACAAAATAAAGACAGATGAAGTCAGACAGCAGATTCTCCGCACCTGGAGAGCTCCGAAAGAAGATATAATCTCGGAAATAGAGAAACTTTATAGGCTCCTGACAGATATATCCATGTGGTAGTTGGACTCTCGCTCATAGGCAAGACTGCTGGTTTAGGGATGACAGCACTTTTGTTTGTAGGCGACTGAGTCACCCCTACAACAAGTCAAAACTGTCGGCCCAACCCTCCCGGCTCACAAGCAGTACCTCACCAAAAACCCAAACAGTAAAAGGTGCTTTCTGGCAGCCGTACACATGGACTCTAGAGTGTGACATCTAAGGGGAGTTGTGGTGGAACGGAAGTTACCCTTTCCTCACATTAGTAAAAAGTCTCAGTCACACAAAGGCAATGAAGGAGATGCAGGAAAGTTTTCAATATATTTATTGAAAGGACTGCAATCTATGGTAAAATGCATAAGCTGCAATGATTAGGATAACAAACAATAAAAGAAGCATAATTGTGGAGATGAGAGTCGTCAATACGAAGATGCTCACCATCTTGCAATAAACATGAAATGTAAAATCCCTTGCATAGAGAACCCCATCTCTAACCTAAGGAGAGCTAGGTATGATAAACCTAATCTGCCAGTATGAGAAGCACCCCCAAACCCTTTTTACCTTGGAATGAGGTCTCTAGATCAGTCCGTCATGACATCAAGGCTGATTTCTGCAGCAAGGTGACGTCCAGTGTAGATGACATCTGGAAGAAATCCCTAATAAATGCCAACTTCCTCAAGCACTTTGAAGAGCTGGTCTTCAGAATATTCAATACCTCGAGCACTGCTGGTATTGTACATTTCTTTAAGGCTGGTGGTCTGGATTTGTTTCCATCTTCCAGACTGTGTTCAGAGTCATTCCATTGGCTATCCATTCACTCTCCTCAAGTGTGTTTGGCGGCTTTCCTGTGACTTTGGCACTTTTTGGCAGGATACTGCTGCATCTTTTCCTAATACACAATGATTGTGCCTTCCCAGCTGTGCCGTGATCGTCTGGTGCAGTTCTTTGGTGCTCTGTTGCTGAAGAAATTGGAGCCTGATTGGTCACTGTCATTCCGACCAGTTCTATGGTGCGTGCAATCTGTCTTTCATTGCACCTGTTGCCTCTTCGAGTGTCTCCCTTCTGTGTGTCTTGCGGTTCCGCCAGGGCCTCCTGTGGACAAAGAACTGCTGATGTTCCATATGAGTGTTCATTCACGGTCGTGCCCCAGGAGACTGAGGATGATTTGCAAGGCCAACTATGAGCCACCTCTTGTTAACTATTTGGCTCCACCAGGCACTATGGATGATGCTGCCTACACGGGTGATCCTGGGTTTGAGGATTCTACACACTTCTGCTCCATGGATTTGAGAATTAAAGTTTATTGGTTTCACTGTGAACACACGATTTTCTGACCAATGACAGTGTGAGAAGATACTCAATGGAGTTTTAACTTAGCCTCACTGCACTTATGAGTGTGAGTCCATTCCCTGTTCTTAACCAGTCCAGTTCGAAGAACAATGCAGTTCCAGATGTCTTCCCCATTCTTTCTTTAGCCATCATCACTTGATTACTGATATTGATTGGAAATGCTGTTAATGCTTTCCATAGTTTAATTACCTTACTAAGTTGGTTCAGTTAACTTAGAGCTGTCTGTGACTGAGCCATCCCCCTTCACTTTCCCCTTGCTGACGCTGACCAGAGGATGTCCAAGTGATAAAGAAGTCTATGCTTGCTGATCCATACAGGAGAGGTATAACAATTGCAAATGTGTTTGTTGCAGGTTTTGTCCTTCTTTAATTACCAACCACTATTTTTGTAGCGCCATTGTCAGATGTTTTCTAAATTAACTTGTGTCTAAGTTACATTTACATGAAGTTCCAACATGCCATTCGAATTAGAGGGTTCTCTAGAATGTCACTGTCACAATAATCATTATTAACAGAGGATTGCTTTTATACGTCTGTTAACAAATGTATGCCATCTCTCTTACTCGGTTATTGCTATTATTGATTTGTACTGTAACACTTGAATGTTTAATGAGAAATGCTTTGGTTAGATTGAGATTTTTCCACCGCTTTGGTCAGCCTGTGTTGTTTGTATATGCCTATCATTTGGTATTAAGACTGATTTATCTGATAGAAGCATTGTTAATCTAGGGAAATAAACTTTCTAATTTTACTAAAGGTGTGGTTATTCATGTCCTCGTGGGTCACGGTGCGATAGAAAATGACTGACTCGTAAATGTGGATGTTGATTTATTGAACTTAGTGTCAAATTGCTAGTTAAGGTTATGAGACGTATTTGGACCCATGGGGGAATCACTCTAAGCATAGTCAAAAGGTCCACTGAACCTCTAAAGTGTCCCCTTATCAAATAAACATAGAAAACCAAATAAGGCCAGATGTACTCACACTACTGTGTCCTACTCATTCAGTGATTTCTTTCTGATTCTTGGGTTGTTCCCCATTAGGGGGTAGGCCACGTGCTTCAAGGGTGCATGTAGAAGGGTAGAAGCAAGTACTTCCCGCACTTAAGAAGAAGTTAAATAGAAGCAGTAGAGATGAACCTTGGGAGATGTTACAGTTGATATTTCTGATAGACAAGATAGCTTTGATGTTCCTTATCTGCTGACTCCAGTTGGAAGGGAAGGGCCGGATACCTTTCAGGGCTGGCTCTGTGAATCACAAACGTTTACCTAGGCATTTAAATAGGATTTCATAACCATTTGTTTCGCAGTCTGTTGATTACAAGCAATATTAAGATTTCCGACGATTTGCGATGAGATGAGGTTCTCCTGAATGTCAGCCAGGGTGAAGTCCATACCCTGAGCAGTGAAATCCCAACTGGCTCTCACAAAGAATATGGTGATTTTCAACAGACTTCATAAGTTGATATTTGAAATCACAATGTGCGTGATCTTACATGGGAGCAAGATGTTTCATAAGGAGTCCAGTTTCTTTACTGAAGTGAATACTCAGGTATGCCCAAAGGCCGCACAGACTGCCCTGTTGAAGACGTCACACCAGGACTTCAGTTGGGGTAAATGTATTAATGCACCAACAGCGCATAGCAGTAAGACTCACACGCTTCGAGTTTCCTACCCACAAGAATAACTTGAAGGTAGCTCTGTGAATGAATGAGACCAATTGCACTTGGATCTTCACAATGTTAACTGGGTTAAACATGGATTAAACATGACTGAGTCTTATCAGAGTTTTACAATCTTGAATTGTTGTGAGGTAGTGCAGGTTGAAGTATTGATACACTGTTTCTGGAATGTTCCACTAATTATTCAAAAGGTTCAATAGCTTGACTTGCTGCCTCATCAAGATATATGCAATATTATGATTTACATGGCTTTCTACAGGCCCTTATGGTTCCCCTTGTGAAAAACTGCCACTTTTTTGCGTGGTCACCCTCATCTTTAGGGCTAATGTTGTTTTTTCAACTCTGCACACTGGGACACTACTGTTCGGTGCCCAGTGTATGTGCTCTGACCTCAAAACATAGTGAAAGTGGTTAAACACCAATTGTAATATTTAATAGTATATGACACAGGAAATACATCTACGGCACAGACATTAAATGTCACCTGTGGACTGCAACATCTATTATTTCATCCGCTGGGCTGACCAGGACAACATATCTTCAGGCCTATGAGTGTAACGTGACTGCTGCAGCATACTAACCTCCAGGTATACCTTTATAGGCAAGGTAAAAGCCTACTCACTAATACTAAATAAGTCACTCGTAGGTAGGCCTTGCATTCTACCAGCAGTATGCTTAAAGGTTGACATGTTACTACAGTGATTAGCCTCCAAAAGTTATTTTCATTGTATATGTGCCATCTTTTTTTTTTTTATGGGAGAAGTTAAAGTACAATTAAAATGCTGTTTTTTGTAACACTGGCTTAGCATAAACTCCAGAGTTTAGTCAACCATTGTTTTTGGTATTTATTAGCAATCCAATTGCATGGTAATTTTGAATAGGACGAAAACATGAATTTTGTCAAGATTTACTTTTGCAGCCTGAACCAACCATAAGATAATTTGTGTTAGCCTATCTATGCTGCCCTACCTGCAAGTGCTTCACCCCCCGGATAAGTGTGAAACTGCTTCCATAGCAACGACAATGGCTTAGGCATCTGGGCAGGACAGCCTGTGTGTGAGGTGTGCAGTACAGCCTATCACAGGAAGGGCCATTTGGGAGCATTCAAGAACCAGGAACGTCATAACTAGGAAAGAAGGTCAGAATGTAAAACTGTACCCATGTTAACCTACTTGGCTTTACCAGCCTCTTGCGGACTGCAGTCTGCCGCATCTGGCACCTTGATCCAGGTCTACTGCACTCATAGATGCTATGAAGTTTCTTGGTCCCTTGGACTTAAAAACTTTAAAAATGTATATCTTCAATTCCATGAATTAGATTTTAATCATCTTTCGTCATTTTTCTGATAACTTTTTTCCTGATTTTATTACATTGGATTTGGGATTTGTATTAGGTTGTGTTTTGACTTATTAACATTTTTGGCACTGGTTAATATGTTTTTCTTGTTATTAGGTTTTATCAACTTACACCACAAACACAGAGGTACAGCCCTAGCATGTTACAGCATTGATCATTGAAATAGCATGTCGGTCGGCACCAAGTGAATATTATAACACAGACACAGTGAAGCACCGTGACCAACAATCTTCTATAACCCATCATTGCTCAGAGTCATAAGGTCTGGGAAAAAAAACAAAGTGAATGGGCTCCAAAAGTCTGTAGGCCTCGAGGACCTCGGTAGATCCTCTGCATGAAGTTCAAGCTGTTTCTGGCAGTATGCTATATGTTTGAGCCAGAGTTTAACAGTGGGCACAGATTTTTTACCCAATGTATCACAACCCTGCTTTATAAAATTGACACAAGCTTCCAGTTGGCATGCTGCAGTGGCCTAATTAGACCAACAGGCACATGCGTGGTGTACAGTTAACCTGCTCCTTTACCATTTCTGACCTGCTCCTAATACTTTCCAATTTACTCACAATGCCAAGCCAGAAGCAAAAAGCATTCTTCGTCGCCCCACAGTGCACACATGCAACCCATATTCACATGCTGCATAGGCGTATAATACATTTGGTGCAAGAATTTGAAGTGAATAATTCTCAGATTGCAATTGGATGTAAGCATGCCAGTTAGTGAGCAGAAAAACGTCCATTCATCTGGTCTCAAGGGGCGTATCCAGGTCTGAGTTCTGCTTTTACAGGGCAGTGTAGGGAGGGCCCTGTCTGTCCCTCTGGGAGGTACTGTATAGAAGCATAACTAGCTTGTGTCGGGTAGAGCTACTGATCAGCATTTGAGGGGCATTGAGAGTCTGGGTTCAGTAGGGAACTGTGGTACAGGTTCGCACTGAGGCCCATAGCCTATAGTATGTAAAAGTTAGGAGGGGAGTCTGCTCCTGCATTCCCAGCAAGTCTGCTAGCTCTGCAAATTTTCCTTCTGAGAATATGTCTCCCATCATGTGTAGTACGTGTGCTTTCAGTGTTGTGAGGGCGCCTTGTTACTGAGTAACTGAGAGATTAGGGTCGTAACTGAGAAGGAGAGCCGGCGCATACAGTGGAATTATACCAGTTTAGGCGCCTAGAGCCCTTTAGGCCTTAGTGGTACAATTGATAGTGTTTATCCCCACCCATGGGCAGTCTGGCGGGTGATGTGGGGGAATTGCAGCAAATGGTATAGGGTGTGCATCATTGCATTCTATTGCTAGTTGCGGCAGATATTTGGGGGGTGAAACTAATAGTGGGCAAAGTGGGTCTGAATAATATAAGTATAGGTCCAGAGCTGCAAAACTGCCCTGATCATACAGCAGTGTGAGCGTTTCCCAGCTAATTCATGGCTGCTTGCCCGCCCATACTAGGTTCTCAACTGTGATTTGAGGATTTTGAAAAACTGCTGAGTTAGGGCAATAGGAATATTGTTGAAGAGGTAAAGAAACCTAGGGAGGACTACCATTTTTAATAATGCCATTCTATGGGCCAGCGAGAGGGGCACCCGTATCTACCTGGCTACTTGTTCTTTGCGTTTGAATATTGCTACGCCCTAATTACTACAGACTACGAGGTCCGGATCTCTCTGCACCCAAATCCCGAGATACTTAACTGGGTCTGTGCTCCACTCCATTGGAAAGTCCAGTTGGTATGGAATGGTGGTCATAGTCGAGGGGAACACTATAGACTTTGACCAATTAATGCTTAGCCCTGAATTCGTTCGTGGCAAAAATATTCCCGTATGACAGGCACCAAATGTGTGTGTGGGTCTTGGACGCAGCGCACCACATGATCAGCATATAATGATATGGCCAAGGGGCGCTGTCTGAAATGCAGCTTTGCTGCAGCATGTCGCTGCCGCATAATACATGCCAATGGTTACAGGGCCAAGGCAAACAGGATGGGGGACGTGGGCAGCCCTGACACAGTCCACTAAATATTTGGACCAGTTCAGATGTATGGTAATTGACCCGTACGCGTGCCACTGGGCCGGCATAAAGCAGGTGTACCTATGAAGAAAATGCTGGGGAAACCCCATGCGGTAGAGCACTGCAAACAGATATGTCCATTCCATAGAATCAAATACCTTGGTGGCATCCAGCAGTACCTTCGCCACTGGCATAGAAGGGACCAGATAATGCAAAGTGGCTAACAAGGTGCGTAAACTGTGTGCTGTCAATCGCATAGGCATAAACCCGAATTGATCCTGTTGTACCATATTAGGCAGTAAGGGCTGGAGTCTGGTGACTAATATTTTGGCCAGTATTTTGGTGTCTGTGTTTATTAAAGACAGCGGTCTGTAGGGCTCGCATTTGTCCAGTAATTTATCCAGCTTGAGCAGGGTAATGAGAGCCTCCTGGAGGGATGGGAGCAGTGACCATTTTGTGTAGGCTTCCTCAAACATAGCATGTAGATGGGGTGCTAGGAGCTCTGTGATAGAATTCTTTATAGAATTTGCCTGTAATACCATTGATCCCAGGAGCCATGCCATTTGGCAAGATATGTATATCCTCCTTGACCTCATCCACATTAACAGGTTGTACCAAATGTTTGCTTTGCCCTTGAGAGAGCCAAGCGAGGGCGAGGGCGACGTCTTCTAACTAATCAGCTTCCTCCTTCACCAAGGCTGAAGGCTGTGCATTGTATAGGCGAGCATAATAGTCGGTAAAGGCGGTGAGGATCTGTATGGTACTCGAGCAGAGAGTACCATCGGGGACTGCAATGGTCACAACACATGTGCATGGTCTGGTCTCGGATATTTTGTTCACCAGGCTACGGCCCAGACGGCCTCCCACGGCTCATAAGAGTGAGCTATGATGCTTCTAGAGAAAAAATCCCTCTTGTATTGCCTCCTCCTTGTACGATGTGATCTGTACTTTCATATCGACAAGTATTCGGGAGTCAAGTGTAGCATCATATTCTATTTCTAAAGTCCGAATGTTGTGCTCTATTGCCTGCAGGTGATTATGTATGCTCTTCAGGACACCTGCCTTGGCACCATTACAGAACCCCGTATGGTGACTGTTAGTATGGTCACTGTGCTGCTATTAGATTCTCTAAGGCAATGTGTTGCGCCCACTGAAATCAACTTCCTTCATGAAAAGAAAAAGTGGTATGGCGAGCGAATCCCCATGCGCCTTTTAGTGTATATATGGTAATGCATCTAAGGTAGATGCTTAAGTAGGGGTAGGACACAAAGTACCGACCCCACCTGAGGACCTAGCTCGGTTTTCCCCTTGCCGTGTGTCCACTCTCTCTGTCCTTGAGCGCGTGGTCCACGGTCAGTTCCCTAGGACCTGGGGACGTGGCCTGCGTATAAGCAGCAGCTTTGGGCAGAAAGGGGACCATCTGGCTGGATCGTGCTGGGCTACACTCCATTGTCAGGGCCAGCTCAGTGATCTAGGACACCAGGCGTGCGGGATGCCAGAGGCTGTCCTTGTTGGTTGGGTGGAGCAGGTCACGCCGGCCCAGCGATCGTTCTTCGGGCCGCCGGCCTCACCCACAGGGTGTCATCAGGAGCAACTAACTGCGGCGCTGGGCAGCCTGCAGTGACTCGAGGGCAAAAAGCATACACATGGCTCTCTTGGGGTGATTATAGAAGTGCCTTTCCCGTGCTACATCTGGTACCAGAGCTGCATGCAGTGCTCAACACACGCTGGGGGAAATAATAGCAAGCGCTCAGCATGCGCTGTTTGTACCACAGAGGTCTTAGATTTTTTTGTGCAAGAGTGAAGCGCTAACGCTGCGCTCCACTTGCAGGGACCAAGGAGTAGGACACGGCGCTGCCCCACAATGGCCTTGGTAGGACACAGTGCTCCTCCACGCTGGACACCTGAAGGGACAAAAAGGGGCAGGCAGGCCAGCACAACAGGGCAAACGATGGCGGTTCCACCTGGCAGTCCCACAGAAGTGTCCAATTAGACCAGAATCAGGGATCAGCTGGCAGCAGGGCAACAAACAGAAACGCAATCCAGGGAGTCCTTTGGGCCACCCAGTACTTCAGGCAGCAGGGCAACAACTGAAGAGCAGTCAAGTAGAGTCCATCAGGGCAGCAGTCCCTTCAGCAGAGATTCTGTCCCAGGTCCAAAAGTGCTCTAAAAATCATGGGGCCAGCTCCCCTATACTTATAATCAAAACTACCTGTGTTAAGGGGGTAACCAAATGAACTCTTTTAAGTGAAGCACAACACCCTTTCAACCCAGTGCTGTCTCCAGATATCAATAGGGCATCCATTGTGTGAGGGCATGGCACAGCCTATTCACGTTAAGTGTGAACGAACCTCCCTCTCCCCAGACCAGGATAACTATCAGTATGCAGATGCCCCTTTTGTCACACTCTGCCCTGCCTGTGTTATGGCTGTCTGGAAAGTATGCACCAAGTGGAGCTGTCACTCTGCCCCAGATGTGGATTGGAGTCAGGCTGCAAGGCACTAGAGTTATAAGCACAGAGAAAAAAAGCCCACTTTCTAAAGGTGGCATTTCTAAAATAGCAATGTAAAATTTACCTACATCAGCAAGCAGGATTTCTCACTACCATTCCAAACATACCAGACATGCCCACCCACGCTACTCCTCACAGAGCAGAAATTACCAATTAGACATACATAAATGAATTCCCAATGCAAACCTGTGAGAGAAGCAGCAGTCACAGCAGTGAAAAACAAAATAGGCTGTTTGGCACTACTAGGACATGCAAAAACATTAAGACACATGTCCTACCTTTTAAAAGACAGCACCCTGCACATAGGGCTATTTGGGACCTACCGTAGGGTGACTTAGGTGTAGTAAAAAGGGAGTTTAGGCCTTGGCAAGTAGTTTGACTTCCCAAATCAATGTGGTAGAAAACTGTGCATGCAGACACTGCAGTGGCAGGCCAGAGACAAGTTTGAAAGGCTACTTCTGTGAGTGGAGCAATCAGCGCTGCAGGCTCACTAGTAACATTTAATTTACAGGCCCTGGGTATTTGGTATACAACTTTACAAGAGACTTTCAGATAAGTTAAATAAGCCAAATAGGTGTAAACCAATAATACCAAGTTTTAGGGGAGAGAGCACATGCACTTTAGTACTGATTAGCAGTGGTATAGTGCCCAGAGTCCTAAAGCCAACAAAAAGAGGGGCAGAAAAATAGGAGAGAGGAAAACAGTTTAGGGATCACCCTGCAGAAAGGGCTATTTCAGTGACCTTGAAGGACTCCCAGAGAGTATTTGCTCCCTGCACCAAGACCGTATTATGCCAAAGAATTTGATTACTGCTGCACTTAAGTCATCTCTAAAGACAGGGTCAAGCAGTGCTGCCTGTCAGAACCTCCAAGTAAATGAGTTGGGACATGGGCTGGCAACTCCACCACCAGCTTCACCATAGCATGATCTGAGAGTGTGCGGGCATGTGACTGATCTCAACTGCCCAACTGCTAACATCTCGGGTTCCCAGCCAGTAGCCTAATCTGGACCTTGTGCCATGGACCGAAAAGGTGAATGTAGCCTGCTGCGCAACTGTATGTCTCACTCACCATAGGTCTACTATCCCAGTGTCCTCCATCCCTTCTTGTATCACCTATGCAGAAACTTTCCCCGCCAGTCTCTGGACACGGATTGATCCAGTGTCAGGTCTAGGTAGGTGTTTAGTTCTCCACCCATAGCAACGCCCCTGGTTGAGCCATGTGTATGCAATGCCATATACGTGTATAAAATTCAGGGTCGTCCACGTTTGGACCATATGTGTTCACCAAGACGTTTGGCGTGCTGCAGAGATTGCCCTCCACCACCACCCGTCGCTCCCGGTCATCTGTGCTCAATTGTGGAGAGTGAATGGCACTCCCCTCCGCACTAACAGCATCAACCTTCTAGAATATGAGGAATGGGAAGAGGTGATCCGAGTGCTAGCCCAGCATGTCCTTATGCTCCCCTCCATATGTCTTGTGAGGTGTGTCTCCTGCAATAAGGCAAGCAGAATGTTATGCCTATCTAAATACCACAGCATTTGTCTCATTTTCCTAGGATTGTTCAGCTCTTGTACATTCCAGGTCACAAGTGTAATGTGCCCCTTACCAGCTGTCATGGTAGGTTAGACATGGTATGGTCAGTAGTGCAATGCTCCCAAGCGTTCCCCGACCAGCTACAGCAAAGTTGGAAATTATAGTACTGTGGTGATTTAACATTAAAAAACAGAAAATAAACCCTTCTTCCACCCACTTCAGCATCCCAATTGTGCTAAAGACATCCATAACCCTTAATGTCAGCATTGAACATGAAACATCAAACATAACATTGCTGTGTATCAGACACAACATAACACCTCTTAGATATGAAAAAAATGGGGTGCTCCCATGTGTGGGAGACCCATAGGCACCTTCAACCTCCCTCTAAACAGAGGTGGCTGAGAGACAGTATGCCATCAGCTGTGATCTAATGCTTTGGGTTCTGCAGTTCCAGGAATCGTACATCATCTCCAGGCCATTGGCACAGTATCCGCCATGCGTATCACTGAGCCCATGCAGCACTGTCTGTCGGTATGACCCATATGAATGGCACTATAGGGCTAGTCATCAGGATCGTTGTGCTCCTGCTCAGGGGGCTTCCATTTTTTTTGCTTGAGTGCCTTCACAAATTCCACTGCCGCCTTGGATGGGGCAAGGATTTTATGCTTCCCTCCATATTTGACACCTGCAGAGCTGGATACAGCATGACGCTGGGGAAGTTCATCTGCTGACATCTCTTTCAACGATCTGTGTGCCCTCTCTAACACTAGCATGATCAACAGGATGTCTGTTTCGAAGATGGCACACAACAGGCTTTCCACATAACGTTCCATCTTTCCTGTATTGGTGGATTCTGGCACTCTTGTGAGCCTTAAGTTGTTCCTGCATTACCTGGCCTCCAGGCCTTTATTTTTCACTTGGATCAGCGCTATGACCTTTTCCATGTTGAGGCACTTCGAGGTGAATGCTTGCAGCATTTCTCCGTTAGTGGAGATACTTTGTTCCGCCTCCGTTATATGTGTGATCTGCTTGTCCAGCTTGGCCATCATGTGATCCATGCAGATATTGAGAGTGTTTATCTTTCAGTCTATGGACTGCAGGACTGTAGACTTTGCTGCATGGCCAGCAGCATTGTCTCAAGTGCAGTCACCACCTGCGGCATCTGGTCACAATCAGAATCAGAACCTGGGGAGTCATCGGGTTTGGAATGTGAGGCGCGGTTGATGCTTATCTGCTTTGCCCATCTTGGCAGGATAGCCCAGGCAACGTTACATAGGGTGAAAAAAGGGGGTCAGGCTCACAGGTGTTGCCACAGACAGAGTCAGAGGTAGGAATAGGTGGGCAACCTCACATTCCTGCCCTTCACTTAGCTCAGGCCACCTTGTAGACACACTCTACACCAGCCTTCCTGTGTTTGCAGTAGTGATGTGTCAAGTAGCAATAGGGTCTGCTATATTTGTAGGGGTCCCATGCGTGTTTGTGTTCCAGGGAAGGTGCACCCCCATCAGCTGTGAAGGGCCCACCAGGCCCTGGTCACTATATGTCCCAATTGGTTGCGGCACCCCAGCAGCTCCACATCAAGTGGCCCCCCAATGCCAACCAGGCCGTCTCAGTGTCGGGGGGAGGCAGCACTTCTCACTGGGCATGGGCTCCATGAGCAACCATGCAGCGCCGCAAGCCACTGAGTGGTGCGCCAGACAATCTCCCCCAAAGCAGAAGGCTTCTGCCTGCAAGCACTGCGGCAACAGGCACCACGTGGTCCAAAAGAATATCAGGTCACAGGGAGCTCAGCATTGGGGTGCATGCAGATGGTTGTCGGTGGCTGATAGAAGGCTGCACCCGCCAGCCAGGCCCATCACAGCGTGGGCCAGGCCTCAGGCTCCGCTGACCTTCGCAGCACACACTCTCACCTCTGCTCAGCCACCGTCATATTTGCAGTGCCCTGAATCAACCACGCACCAGATCACCCGCTCTTTCCTTTCAGCAGCCTCTGGTAGCACCAGGCTCATGGCTGTAGTCCCAAATGGCTACTTGCCACACGGGATATGCCGATAGTCTTTCCTCCTTTCCAGGTCCCACTCTCCCCCAATGTGGAGCTTCGTGTCAAGGGCACCTAAGATGGTAGTCGGCCTGCGGGGCGCCCCGCCTGCAGCCCCACCTCAGTTAGGGCACTTCCTGTCACCCAGCTCTCTCCCGAGTATTTCTCATGGGAGCCATCTTAGGCCCCACCTGTCAGCTGCACGCTAGGTCTCCATAATGAATGGCTGTCCTGTTTGTCAAGACCAAGGGAGAGAACACAACCCTGGGTGCCTCCTACTTGCCGAGCTGTCATTATAATAGGGTGATACATGCCTTTTGACAGGATTTTTGGAAGGTTTATGAGCTCAGCCGGCAAAGCTGCACTAGAGTTCAGCCATCTTGCTGTGGGTTCTCTAACCCACCTCCCCCACCCCGGTACTGATTTTGACTTGTTGCAGGAGAAGAAGTCACATCCTCCTTAACTAATAACTCACTTTCTTATACCCCTTATAAGAATACTGCAATGCTTCTTGGCCTTCATGTTAGTTCATTTTTTTCATCAACATTTAAGTTAGCACCACATTCTTTTCATGACACACAGCTTCTGGTTGTACCACTTGTTGGCCGCTTACCCCATAGTTTTGGTTTACAATGCTGGAGTGGAATTCTGTCATCCAGTTCACTGTAAGTGTTTAACTGTACATTCTGGGTCGATGTTTAGAGGTGGCACGATAGGCTTAGGAGAGTGTGTCACAGAACGTGGGTTAGGGTACTTTCTTTGTGTGTTTTTTATTGGATTAAGATCATTTGGAAAGTGCACTGTGGTTAGGGTTGTGCTATGTTTTGTTTGTTTTTGTTATTGTCATTAGTGAACACTCTGTCCATGACTGGGTACCTGATCTTCACAGATGTTAAAAATGGCATCAGGGAGAATGTGCAGAATAATCTGCTTCTTCTATAGCCCCAGCAAATCTTCTTTGTAAGGGTCAACAGAAACCTCCACACTCTTCTTTGTCCACAAATACCCTCCATACAGTGAGAAGAGTGAGAAACTCAAATATCGTAACCCACCTACATTTAAATATTCTTGAATATGAGACACTCGAGCACATTTATTCCAAAAATGCATGAAAACGAGGACACCCCTGAAGGCTCTGCTACCCATATGCACAATCGTGAAGACATTACTGAAGCACATATGATGGTATATGCCCCAGCTATGTATTCCAGAGCCTGTGCTAGTGGTGTAAAGTCCCTGCTAGTGTCCGTGCTGTGCAGCGAACCCATGCAGCGTGGAAACAGGAGTGCACTTCTTCAAGGCTGCTCCTCCTCCTTATTGGGTGCATTCTTCCAAACTCCCCCGTCTCATGTGGTTTGCTGCACAGGGTGCACCACTCCAGGATCACTGTGAGAAGGTACGTCTGCCTAACAGCTCCTTCATGCAGAAACCGTCTGTCAATTAGAAACATTAAAATGAAATATAGGAAAAACATTTTTTCTATGTAATTCTTACTTCCATCGAGGACCTGGAGGCTGAATCATTTAACAACAAAGACACTTGACCTATTTTACTGTTGCATTTCTATAGCACGTTTATAATATTTTGGCAGGTTTCTAAAGGGCTTTACAGATGGTTGAGTAGGTTGTATTTCCATTTGTTGTGTAAAGTTGAAAAAAGGTGTTGGTTGAAGGGTCAGCTCTGACTGGATTGTCTTGATGTTGAGCATGAGACTCGCAGATTAGCTCCAGACTCCACACTGTTGCATGTAGCAGTATCTTAACCTGGAGAAGAAAAGAATTAGAAAAGAAGTGTGCAGGATAGTTTTGCAGGCTGCAGATACAAACCTAGTGACTGGATTTCATGTGGTTGTTGGATCAAGATGTTGGTAACACTCAAGCCTTTATTGCCTTTCTGAATTCCAGAAGCCAGTTAACAATCCTTACTCTCTTTAGGGACTTGCACATCTGAACAAAGAATGTTTTCAAAGTGGGATTGATGAAGAGCGGTACCATTTTGGATCTCAGGTTTCTGCTATGACGTTATAATTTCGGTTCAGACAGCATCTTCCATGGACTATTCTGACTGCACTGCAGAGCTACTGGTAATCAATGGATGGATTTGAGTGGAGGGGTAATGCTGTCCCTTTGGCTCCAATTTCAAATTAGATTAGATGTGGCATAATGGATTCGTTGTAACTTTACTATTCGATTCTTTTCAAAGACTGATACGGAGACCATTGGCATAATGAAGTTGTGATGACTCGACACCTAAGGATGCCCGAACCTTATGTTGTAAGCTGACATAGAACAAGAAACATCGTAATGTTCTCATCATGAAACTAGAATTTCCTCGTCATTTTTTTCACTTCAGTTTCAAGGGCGAGGTTGCCGCGAATGATCGCATTAAGGTTTTTCACTATGTGTGATGTGGTTAAAGGTATCCTAGTTCTATGAGCCAGGCAGATAGAAGGTCATAATGCTCCCACCTGTCCACTGTGCGTTGAGAACGACCACAGTTTTACAATTAAGGTGGTTCGTCAGCTTCAGTTGGTCTATTACCATCAGGCACTTGCCAAGGCTGGAGGTCTTAAGGTGTGACAACTTTTCGAGTTTTAGGATCACCCGAGTATCATCGCCACAGTTACAGCAGGTGAGTCTGAAGGAGCTGACAAGGTCAGGAGGTAGTGACACGTATACAATAAAAGAAGAGTATTTGTTGATAAGTGAGGACTCCCTACTTTAGAGATAATAAAAACGATGTTTTATAGGAGGATGTAGGTGTTACTGGGATGAGGACCTCACAGCAATCGACGGTGAGGTTTGTTTTATCATCTTCAGCGGCAGCGTCCTTTTCCAGGGCTGCCCAGCTTCTTCCTGAATGCACTGGGATGAGGAAGAGTGAAAAAGTAAAAACGATGGCCCAGTCTGCCCTTCTAGGCTGTCTTTAGTAGGGATTATATCACTCACAACAATCAGGGGCACACATTTAGTCACCCAAAAAGTCTTATCCAACTGTATGACAAACTGTCAGCAAGAGAAAAAGAACATTAAAAGCATAGCTCAGCGCTTGTTAGAAGGAAATACAAAATGTAAAAGAGCTATAAAAAATACAACTAAAACACACCTAGTCATGGAATATGTTAATGAACATGGGGCCGGTATAGCCTTTTAAATATTTTGACTTGAGCTTTTGTAAGACCTATTTACAAAGCTACCAATAAATCACACACGGTGGCCAAGCAAGTAAAGCCTTCCGCCCTCTTATGTAAAACGGCTCACTGCCAACCACATAAACTTCTACTTTACAGTTGTCAGGATATGTTAATTATTGAAAGGAATGACACACCCTATGATTCAGGGAGAGGAAGAGAGGCCGAAGGTCACCTATTAAGTAACTTTTCTATGCTGCAATAGTGTGAGTTGTTTCCTTCAATCATGATAAAGTCCTAATTAGGTTATAATGTAGGACATCAGTTAAAGGTTAACATTTTGTACTGCTACTCGATTGAAGAATGCAGTCTGTACAAGTGTGCCATATTAGAACCACGGTTGAGTTTTAAGTTGTGTATAAACACATAATCACCCATTGGTTAAACAATGACATTTTGTATATGTGCATTTCTAAAAAATGGTTTATTTTTTTCTCTATTGTTTTATTATGCACGCTAGTGTTAAAGACCTGCCATTTTCCGTTTCTCACAAGCTTTGTCATTGAATTAAAGTAATAGTAAAACATGTTACATTAAATTTTCTGAATTGACCTCATTCTTTAAGATTAAAACCAAATCAATTTCAAGCAGTGGCGCAGTGCAGTTCTGGGAGATGTTATTCAGATGCACTTCATCTATCCTAATTTAAATAACACACCTGAAAACGATGATTTGAAAACCTCAAAACTATAGCATAGTTACTTTGGTAATATTACGTATTCTGGTATCCATAATTCAATCTGTGAATTTTGGAGCATATCAACCCATTCGAGAAAAAGCCATTTAACGAAAGAAAACTAAAGGCTAATTTGGGATATCTTGCCCTGTCTCTGCCTAAACCTTAACAATCATTTTTTGCAGTTTTTTACATGCAGACCCTGCTTTTGGTGAAGCCGCAGGGAGGGTTATAAAGCCAACTACATCATATTTAAAATCTAGAGAAGTTTTATATAGCCACCAAACAGCAGTCACGGTCAGTTATCTGGGCTTAAAAAGTGCTTGTACACAAGATAGATGCAGTTTCCCAAATTGTATTCCTCGCACACTTCTTGGCATTTCCATCGCCATATACAGTGCCAATCTACCAGTTTGGTGGCACTCCTAAAAACCTCAAGAACTTTAAAACTCAAAATATTTTACTTCACAGAAATACTATTCCAAGCATGCATGCAGCCGCAGTTTATCAATCCCTAAACGGTAGGCGCACCGTGCATGTAACTTATTCAATCAATCAGTCAATCAATTTATAAAGCGTGCTACTCACCCGTCAGGGTCTCAAGACGCTGGGGGGGGGGGGGGAAAGGGAGCTATTGGTCGAATAGCCATGTCTTGAGGCATTTTCTGAAGGCCAGGAGGTCTTGGGTCTGGAGTAGTTGGAGCGGTAGTGAGTTCCAGGTCTTGGCGGCGAGGTAAGAGAAGGATATTCCTCCGGTGGTGGTGCGGTGAATGCGGGAGACGGAGGCGAGGTCGAGGCATTTCCTTTTGTAGTTTGGCCGTGGATCCTGCACAGAGCGCGTTCCCGAAGTCCAGTCGGCTGCTGACTAGGGCGTGGGTGACTGTTTTTCTGGTTTCAACGGGAATACACTTGAAGATCTTGCGGAGCACGCAGAGTGTGTTGTAGCAGGAAGAGGAGACTGCGTTGACATGCTGATTGCTGAGTCAAGGATGATGCCCAGGTTCCGTACTTGGGTGGTGGGGGTGGGGGCGGCTCCGAGGAAGGTAGGCCACCAGGAGTCGTTCCAGGCGGAGAGATTGCTGCTGAGGATGAGGACCTCTTATTTTACAAGGTATGCTTAGCAATGATGCCAGAGGACCTAATGGGCAAAACGGCCCCAACCACCTGCTTATGTACCGAAATACAGCTATACCTGAGGTGCAGAGTGCCACCCATGGGCCTGGGCTGCAGTGCCACTGCACCTGCTGCACTATTGATAGCTAGTCACTGAATGTATGCTTGTAAAGCTTCAGGAGGAGGGGCCCTCTCTAAGGGGACTGTGTCCTTATGATCACTGTGAACTTAACAAGAGGTAGAGCTCCATGAGGCCATTTATCATCCAGGCAAATCAATCGCATGTCCATTCTAAAAGAGTTCTCACCAGAGAAACGGGTGGAATAAAAATCAGCAATCCAAATAATCAAATTATATTTAAATGGAAATATCGGTCATCAGCCCCAACTAAAGTTATGCAGTGCGTTTAAGCAAAGTATCTCAAAAGATTGTGTTTTCGGGATGCGGCCGTTGACTCCTTGTAGCCTCCATCTTGGTTTCGATTTAAAACATTAAAGTCCCGCCTCGCTCCTCTTCTCTCACTCCCTTCCCCTCCTCTGCCTCCTGAATACAACCAGGGCTCTGCTTACTGCCCTTGCACTGCGTCTCGCTCTCTTTCTCATCCCTTTACTAATATTCAGATGAGGCCGAAGAACGTGCGCAATCTCCTTCCTCGGTTTATTTTTAAAGGGAATTAGAGCTGCAATTTTTGTATCTTAAAAATTCCATATTTAACGTTTACAACGCACACATCTCATATATAAATATGGCAAGCAGCCGATTTGATGCAACCATTTTCTAATAGCAGGGATTTGTTATTTGGTGCCATTCCCCGTGAATATCCTGAGAGCAGAAAAACAAGGTATTATAGAACAATTTGAGGAAACGCAGGGGACAAATAATTTTATACTGACCCCCATTGAAGAGGAACAGGATTTTTTTAGGTTATTCACCTAGTTTTCCCTGAAAACAAACACAAATTGAAAACATTTCCTGTTATGGACAAAGCTGTCAGTGGGCAGAGAAGGAAGTAGGAATTTTAGACACAGCGAGAGGCGTCTCATTCCAAGTGATCCTGATGAGGCCAGAATCCTTGAGGTTCCGACCTCATAGCAGCAGGTGGGAAATGGGTGTGAGAGCTTTTCATTTGGCCAGTGGTGCTGTGCAGGTGACAGAGGGAGTGGGTGGTGGAAGGCAGAGCAGTGGCGTAACGAAACCCGAGAGGGCCCCCCTGCAAAGCACATGGAGGGGACCCCCTCGACACAGTCAGAAACTCTAAGGCCGGGGCCCCACCGTCCGTTCACAGCGCCGGCCAGTGCACAAGCGTATCAACTAACTGGTCCCATACCCAGTTGAGGGGACCCCTGGAGCTGGTGGGCCACGCGCCGTTGGGGCTGCGGGGCTTATGTTATGCTGCTGAGAGATGAGGGGAGATTTAGGGGAGGACCTGCAACTCTCGCTTTTGGATACATGCCAACAATGTCCCACTCGGAAGTGGGCTGTTAAGAAAAAAAAATCAGGGGAATGTATTTTTCCCTATTGGCTTACATCGCAGCAGCGGCAAATTAGGAGGACACCAAAAAGAAAGCCATTTTTTACTTCAAAAATCCGGAGTCTCCCGCCGAAATCGGGTCTCTTGCCATGCATGCTGTTGTGCAGCAGCAAAGCGTGTGGTGCCGGGCACAATCAACAGCAGCTGGCCGAAGCACCACACGTGGGTCTGGGCCTGGTGTCCTTGGGACTGTAAGGGTCAAGAGTTTGCAGACAATTCGGAGAAGCCCCAAGTGGTATAGCCACTTACAAGGCAGCACAATTACCAATGTATGGAGAACAAAGGTTGCTACAAATGTCTGAAATGAGTGTGTTCTCAATGTGTCTGCCATATGCTCACTTAATGTAATTTAGCCACAGTAATTTGATGAGTTTAGCATGGTATGGGGAGCCAATCACAAGCGCTGAATGTGTGTTCTGTTTTAATACAACTCTAGGTCAACATTTCTCAGGAACTAAGTGGATGACGTGAAAACTATGAGAAAATGTTGAGCCTTTACTTCTATATAATTGCTTGATAAGGTTTTTCCTTCTGCATATAGAAAGTAGCTGTGGGTTTGTGCACCTTGTTTAAGTGTATGGAGTTAGTAAAAATTTGTGTACACATTTTCTAATAGGTACAAAGTGAAAAAGATGCTGTGAAAATATTGGGTTTAAACATCCGTTGCAATAACGTTGATTTAAATGTGTAGGAACGCCCCCCACCCCACCCCTATATTGTCCTTCTGTCAATCCTGAATGTGAGCGGGTGGTTGCAGGTGGGGTCCACCAGCACTCATTTTTGGAGAACAGCACTTATTTTTCCTCATCACACTTTGACCCAGACCAAGAGAAATAAAAACACCCACAGGGGGGAGAAGGAGAAAAAGGGCTAAAAACAGGACAAACAGTGGTGGCTGGTGACATTTGAAAGTAGTCGGTTGTAAAAGTTCTGGATGAGTAACCAGTCACGAGTGAGCCCAATGAGCAAGTCTGACTGTCATAATGGGGGGAGTGAAGGGGGGTGTTTTGGGGGTGTTCTCCCCCGAGAAAATTTTGAAAAAAGAATAGGCAAGTGGTGCATTTTTAAATACATTTGGGAAAACAAGAAGGTTAATAAAGTAATTATGAAAGTGTAGTTATGACATCAATAAAGAGATTTCATATGATAATGATGTAGGTAGCTGCTTAGTTACTATAAACACAGAAATTCGTAACAGACTTTGAGATAACAGAGTCAGTAATTAAATTGCATTGCAACATCAAAATCCCACAAAACATACTGGAAGATGTACAGACTTTACTGGAAGATGGGCCCTGGACATGGTAGCCATGCATGTCACTTTCTGTGTCAATCAAGCACCCTCTGTGTTGACACAAATCGGTACAGCGTAGCTCAGCAATGAATAATGAAGAAGCCGTCTGCTCTGCTGGTTGCATTTATTTTACGTACGGCATACCATGAAACCACAGCGAAGAAGAGATTTCAAAGGCACACAGACAGACTGAGGCAGACTTTTTGATACCATTTGTTGTCCCTCAACAATTACACATATAGGGCCAGATGTATCAAATGGTTTTACCCATTCTATGTCTATGGGAAAATGTGTTGGTACATATGGCCCAAGAGCCTAGAACTGCCAACATGCATGTAAAATATGGGAGCATAACAATTCAACATGGGCGACCAAAGGCTGCAATGCTTTTAGGTGCGAACCTGCGGGTTCATACAGCAAGTGGGGCCTCTTGCACTTGCAGTGATGCTGCTTGGTAGGTTATGAAATTTTGAACATGTCACCAGGTGGAATTTTTCGGGCATTAAGCACGGGATGCCGGCAGAAGCCCCACGCTTGTCCATTCACAGCAGGACTCTGTCCATGTCAAAATTACACACAGACCAGATTGTCTTTATGCAGTTCCTCAAAAATCGTAGTAAATCAAATGAATAACTAAAAATGAGCAGAGTTCTTGGCGTAAGGCGTACGCCAGCAACATTTACACGGAGATCCAACACCGCGTGTTGACAACTACAAATAAACTGAGCACAAGAACAACTGTAATCCAATGGAATATCCTAGAATTGGGGCCAAATGCCATGCGGTAGCGTAATTTGGAGCCACCATCCCCATAGGCTCCTGCAGGCAGTAGGCACGCTCATAAAAAATCCTTCAAAGGAAAGCAAACGTGATGCCTGCCTTGAGGAGCGGGGGAGTTCCTTCCAATTGTTTCTGTGCTAGGCGCTGCACTGCACTGCAGCACTCATTCATAGAGTCACTCCAACCAAATCATAAGCAAACAGCTTAATAATATATGTAATATTTTTCGTCCTAACTGTATTACAGTATGCAAACCAATACACATTTTTAGGGCCCTACAAAGTTAACAGTCCACTGGGCCTTGGTGATAGACAGGTCTCACACATCCAAGCCGGAGAAAAACACCAGATGTTCCCAGCTGACAGTGCAGGGTGAGTACACTGATCAACCATTCGCTCGCCATAATGTGCAGATAGATTTGTTTTCATTTAAAAAATGTATACAAGGCTATGCTCCTTTTACCACTCCTACCAAGGCAGCTTTCAAGGTGCACTCATGTAGCTGCTACAGGGGACATTGGTTACCACAAGAGCTGCCATCCCTGTTCCCTCCCTTCAACAGGGATATCAAGCAGCGCTCTATGGTCATAGCAGGGATCAAACTTGGCAACCACAGGATTCAGCTTGAGCGAGTATGCAAAGCGAAAGATCACAGTGGGACAAGTCAGTGTTCTATTTATTAGAGGACATTACCAAGGTAAAGTGAAAACCCTGCACTTGGCATCGCTGGAGAACAACAAAAACATACTGTAGGCCCAGGTTTGATGACTATCTACTAACCGAACCTACACAAAGCAAGCATTAAGCCCTGGGCCCTTTGGTCTCCTTCTGCCCTAACTTCTAGAATTTGCTGTGTGTCACGACACTAGATGAGGAAAGAAACTTCTGAGCGTGTGTGGGCAGTTAACCCTCCCTTTTTGCAAAATAATTAGACTCTGGGTAAACATGTGCCTAGTCCCCATACCATCCAAGCACCACTTAACATTAGGCAGCAGTTGGTGCCATATGTGCGTAGTGTCCTTCGGCATTTGGCGTAGTCCACTACCACCTATTTCATTCCATGCTGTGTGCACCTAATTTAAATGCAGTTCACATACGGGACACATGTAGGGCTCTTTCAAGCGTCCTCGTAGCCTCATGACAGTGTGTTTTGGCCCTGTGTATTTTCCATGGCCAACTCAACTGTTAAACTTGCTTACCAGCAGTGCTGTTGAATCTCAAATGCATGCCATAGGCCCATAACTCTGCCAACAAGAGCAATGCGACTGTCTCTGTTTGTGCTGCACGAAAAGGGGGGAAAAGAAACAGCGTCAGCCCACCCCACGCTGCTTCACTCACGTCACATGCATAACACAGTCTAGCAGAGGCCCTGCCTTGTAACCAAAACACTGTGTTTCTAAGCCAATCCAGACGCTGACCTTTCTGTTACAGCAGCACCTGGATTGGCTAGAGCAGGCGACTTCAAAGCTCATACTGAGACCGGGGGCTGTGGCTTTGAGTCACCCCCCGGCTCTCTGTTGCGCAGGTGAAGAGACTGAGAGCAGGCCTCTGGTGCGCATGTTGGGATGGCCGGAGAAAGGCAGCCATCCAACCCAACATGTGCACATGGGCCCAAGTGCATTAGCTGAAGAGTCTCTGCAATGATTGAAAGAAGATACTTAAGCCCAACCCCCGCAGTGCACTCGCTTAGGACCCGCCTCAGGCACTTTTGATTAATAATGCAACTGGCCTACATAGAAGGCTGACTGCCACAGGCAGAATTAAATTAATGAAAAACACTAAAATGATAGTAGTTTGTTGCTCAAGTGGGGGCAAGGTGGGCCAAAATATAGGTGGTGCTATGCCCCAATGCCCTAATGGAGGCACCACCCCTGTGGACAAAGGGAAAAAGCAGAGATGGAAAGGGGAAGAAGATGAAAAAACAAAACAAAGAGAGAAAGCAGGGATGATAGCCTGCAAGATTGAGGTGAAGAGATAGGACGAGTTGGGTGGTTGGGCCAAGAGCCATGAAGTGGAATGAAGACTATGCAGCCTTGTTATTGACCTTGCTGACCTACAGCAGCAGCGCAGGCTGCGAAGTTCTGAGTAAAACTTTGGCTCCCACACTCGTTATTTTATAAATCAATACTGTGCCTTCTGCATTAGAAATGCAAAATAGTTTTTTTGCTGATGAATTACAGCAGAAAGGGCGCCAGAAACCGAAAAGAATAAAATAACAACCAAAAAGATAATAAACAGAACTGTTTTTTTGGGAAGGAGGGAATGACACCACAACATCATTGCTGTGTGGAAAAGGCCACTTTATTGGAACAGGTGCGCTTACAAACATAATTCCTTGGCCTTTGCCTTACAAAACTAAAACCTCACTAGACATCGAAAACACCTAACCAAATTATCTTCCCCCCTCCCCCTCTCCTACTCCATCCCCCCTCCCTGTAACCTTATTCTGCCTTCCCTATCTCCACTCCTGTTTTACCTATTTCCCTATCAGCTTGCTTGTTCTCCTCCTGAACGCTAATGTCAAGCTTCCTTCCTGTCCGTCGCGACCTGCTGCTGTTTCCCCCCACTACCTAAAATTGTCCTGCCATCTTCACCATCCGCACGTGTTTCGGTACCTGCAAGCTCTCCTCGCCTCCACCAGCACCTGTTCCAAGCAACACCAACTATATACACAAACCCTTTGTGTGCATCAGTTCCGGCTTGAGCGCCCCGTTCCCAAATCCAAATGTAAAGAAGGAGATAAATCCTGGCCAGCCCATGGGGAGGGTGGGAGGGAGATAAAAACGTCACCCAAAAAACAGACCGGCCACCGTGTCACCAGTTGACAAAATGATGGCCGTCCAACAAAATGGCCCCATATATACCCTCCACCCACTGCCCAAAAAAAACAGCCCATCCTTCGGCGAGTTCCCCCCCCCCCCCCGGGACCCCATTTTGGTTTTCTTTCAATGAACTTCCATTGTTAATGGCAAAATATTGCATGTAATATGCACATATCGTAGCTCATGAATGGCCCACTGGTGCTGGTAAAGCAAAGAGCAGGTTACTGAGAGTTACTTTGAGGCATGTATTTTTATAGCTTTGTGATCAGTGTTAATGTATACTTGCCAATGGTAAGTCTCATTGTTACTCCCCTCAGCACACTACAGTGCTTTATTGCAAGACAGCATTTGTCAGCAAGAAAAATAAAGAGATTCAAGAGAAGTTAGATTCAAGAGAAGCTTGCTGAAATTATTTCAAACAATTTTAGTAGCGGTTCCTATTTTTTCATCCTGACACCAAGGGGCACATTTACAAGCCCCTTGCACCACCTTAGCGTCATTTTTCTGATGTGAAGGAGGCGCTAAAGTGGCTTTTTTGCTGTGCATTGCACCACTTTGTGACCCCTTGCGGCACATTATGCCTGCGTCAGGGATAATGTATACAAGGGGGCGTCCAGTGCAGGGAGGCCCAGAAAAATGACGCAGTGAAGTTTGCAAGATTTCACTGCACCATTTTTTTCGTCATTTTTAGCGCCTGCTCAGAGCAGGTGTTAAAATTAAACATCCCTTATAATCAATGGGCCTCCCTGTGCTTTGCTGCACTAGCGTCAACATTTTTGATGCTAGTGTAGCAAAGCTCCACAATAGCTTAAAATAATTTGAGGCTATTGTGCTAACGACTGTCGCAACCATGGTGTCTTTAGGTGCCGTGGGGGGGCGCGCAAGAAGCACCACTTTCTTGTAAATATGCCCCCAAATGTTAAAAACATGCATTAGCAAAGGCTGTAGGTGTGTGTGTCGGATCTAAAAGGCTGAGTTATTTCCCTTGCCAAAGCCTTTTGCCAATCACGTGCATACACATGCATTACGACAGAGGTGCACGCATGGCTAGCACTCCTGCATTGACTTTTCTTTTAAAAGAAAGTCATCCATGATGCCCGTCAATGTTCCTGCATGCGTGATAACACTTGCACATGCCAGCGTTGTGTTGCATGATTCGTGACTCGTGCACACACATGGATTGTGGCTTGTGCATGCGCATGCTTCACGGTGGACATTTTAAGTTTGCTGCTAAAACAATACTGGGCGGGCAACTTAGAATAGTATATTATAACGCTGAAAAAAAATGAAAAAGTCAGTGCAAGGCGCAAAATAGGAATTAAGCCGCCAAAAAGAACTTTACAGCTGTCCTGGCTTCGTAAAAATATTTTTTTAATTAACACATAGAGGGTGGTGGGGAGTGAGACGGGAAGCAGAGTGGGGAGCATGGTATAGGGGCAGGAGTGGGAGGGGGTAGGGGGTAATGAAAAGAGAGCACAGGATAGGAGTAGAGAATAAAGCAGGGGAGACAGTAAGGAAACACATGCACTCCCATGGAGTTCTGAATACAAAATAAACAAGCATTAGCAACGCTAATAGGAATGGGCTGGTCTATGTGCTGGGGTTTTTGTTGTAAATGGATGTACTTGCAGCAACCTTGCTACAGGATAAAAGTGAGTATATGTTGGCCCCGGGCAAATATGTGGTTGAAGGCACTTTGCGAGTCAATATAAGATCAAGGGTAACTAATGCTGTGCCGGGGGGACATCTAGAAGTAAGGACGGCTGCTGTGGCAGAGGGACATACAGAACGAAGGGCATGTGCATTAGCACGTGGACATCCGAGAAGTGAAGTGCTGGGGGCGCATATTGAAGGACTACTGCTGCAGGGGCTCTGGTATAAGTGGTCAGATGCTAGGCCAGGGAGCATTGAGAAGAATGGCAAGTGCAGCTCAAGCACAGGGCACAGTTGCAGTGCTAAGATGTTTCAGAAAAAACACATTTAGAGGCACACAGTGAAGGAGAGAGAGAGTAGTGGCATTACCACAGGACAGACAACGGGCAGATGCACTGCCAGGCACCAGGAGCACAAAAGAACAGATGCTGTGGAAGGCACACTTCACCCTCGTATTTCCAATATTATGAAGGAACACTGTATCCTGCGTGCACAGTGTCCATGCAGCAATGTCTAGCTCAATTTGACAGAACATTGCGGAGGAGAGAGCAGGATCTAGGGCAGGACACCTACATTAAAAGACTGGAAACTCACAGGTATCCATTAGCACTTGGGCCTGGCAATTGGTGTACATCTCGTAATGGTTTCAAGCACTCCCCTCAGAAACAGCTTTGTAGAAATGGTTTGCCATAAGGTCCCCCTTACACAGATGATGAGGCTGGATGTGTGCGTGCAGAGGATGGGTGGCCAATAGAGTGGATCCTGGGTGAGGCTGTGACATGGTGTCCATTGTTACTAATTACATTACTTTACACCTTGTTGAGTTAACAGAAATTTCGATAGCGCTGCATTGCCTGCAGTTTGAACTCACAGCGCCCCATGTCAATGATCGGAAAATTGCTGATTTGAACTCCCTGCAAAAGCTTTCAAACGAAAAGGATGCAAAGTAGTGATTTACTAAGTAAACTTTATCTGCCCCTCATGCTGTTATAACGCCAAAAGGAAGTCTTGTGGGCCTGGGACTTGATTGACAGTCTGCTTAGACGCTCGTTATCATGGTCCAGTTGCATTAATGAGGCAGGCAGAGGCTCGTTAAAACAATTAACTTCAGCCTGAGGTGTGATATCACAAGAGAGGGGCGTGGGAATTTGACCATGCACAACACTGTAGGCACAGCACTATCTCTAACATGCAGGCTTACCTGGCTTTCTCTCAAACATTGCAGATTCTGAAGCTCTGAACACCTGGGAGTCTAGACTCCAGGCGCTGCTGTCCGACGTATTCTTTGAATAACAATCTGCCACCAGATTTATTGACCCTGGCATATATTCTGCTACCACCCATATCTCTTGTTTGAGACAGAACTCCCATAGTGCCTTTGCTAACTCTGCCAACGATTTTGGCTTTGTCCCCTATCCGATTTCTTGACGTATCTGACAGTTGTTAAGCTGTTTGTATGAGGGAGGACTGCACACTACCCATTCTTTCACCAGACTTTGAATGACAATAGAGCATGCAAGAAGCCCCAAACAATTTAGTGCATTGTGACTCCTTCGACCATCCATTTCCAGTCCAAAAGGTGTTACACCTTGCACACCATCCCGATAGACTTGCACCTGATTCTGAGCATGAAGAGAAAATTTCTCACCCATTCCAGTCACCCATGTGTGCTAGCCACCAGGACACTTCTGTTTTTTTAATTCTTCGTTTAGGGAAACCATCTGGAATACTTTAGGACTCTCTAAAGGGGCCTTATTTTTAGCCTTTGCAGAGCCCTATAGTAGAGTGGACTTGGACATATTGCTTCAATGGAAGAAGCCAACAGGCCCACTAATATTGCGAACGGTCATAAGTAAACCTGGGTCTGTTCTAGCACGGCTGCCAACTCTTTCCTGATCCATTCAGCTTTGTCTCTGGTAACATCAACATACCCCTTTCTGAGTCTACCAGGAATCCCGGAAATCCATCTTTTGGGAAAGGTAAAGATAAGAATTCTCCACATTTATAATGAACCTCCAGCTCTGAATGAGGTTCACTGCCATTTATACTTGAGTCACCAAGATATTATTCCCTTGATTGAAAAAAAATCATTTCGTCCAAGAACACAATCATACTAAGACCCTTGGATCTGAGAAATGCTGAAACTGGTTTGAGCAGCTTAGTGAAACACCATAGTGCAAAAGAAAGACTGAAAGGAAGGGTATTTGAACCTGACTTCCCTCCCGAAAGAACTGGAGATATTTCCTGTGACCTCAAAATATAGGGACTCTCAAATAAGCAATTTTTAGGTCTGAACACACCATCCAATCTCCTGTGTTAAAACCCACAACCCTGGATATGCCATATGCTTCTCTCAGAAAAACCTTCTCAAGATTCCATGAAACCACAGCAGAAGGTTGATACTTTGTAGGTCAAAAGATCTTACTATGGAACACGGTCCAACTTAACATCTTCAACAACCTCACTGCAAAGTTGTCCACCCCAGAACAAAACCATCCATCTTAGTAAAATAGAGCACCACACAACCAAGCGAACAATCTTGTAACCAAGCAATTCCACACCATCACTAGATACCTGACAGTCATGCAACAAGACCAATGACCTTGCAGCAAGACCAGCCATATCGTAACAATGACCTGCTTCACTCAGCAAAGCCACTATCATGGAGCACAGATGGCCACCTTGCAGCAATGTTCACAACCTCTCACCAAGGCCCAGAACCTCATCCTTAGACAAAAGCTCAATATTTGCACTCTGACCCACCATTTCCAATTACAGCTCCAGGAACATAGTCAGGCAGACAAATTCCCAGAGCCATGCTATAACACTGTTTTCATTAATTCAAATATTGCCTTATTACTCTTTAATTACCTTCCTCTGCACAACAACTGTTGCCCTTATGTTCCCAGCTATCAGACTTCACCCCACACAACAGAAGGAAAATTAGAGAGAAAAGTGAAACTTAAAAATACAAGGCAGAATGAAAAGGATGATTAGCCCAACATATTGTTAATCAAGCCAAGCCAAGCCACGTAAACGTGAAGGCCTCATGAAGGCATGTCAGGTGGATACTTTATTAATATCTTTGACAAGACAGTTGAAGGTGTTATTCTGCAGTGAAACAGCAATGGTGAGTTTGAGAGGTGTGAGGGAAATAAAGATGGAATCACAACCTTAAGCGGGGCTCGAAATATCTTTGTGGGGTTAGGACTCCTGGCCTAAATTGAATATAGATGTCTCCTATAGCAGGGAAAAAGATCATGGATGTCAACTCACAGAAATGCCAGGGGTAGCAGAAGTGACATCACACACCCTTTGACCTCCACTTTCACTTACACACACGTACTTACATACACACAGATTCACACTTACATACACTCTCTCTCTCACATAAACACACTCAAGCGCACACATAACATACATTTGAAATAATTTTGTACTTACCTCAGCTGCTGTGAAAGGACATATTCCAGCTAACTGTACTCCATTTATATTACACCAATAGTGTACCTAATAATACCTTATTATTCACTATTAGTGTGATAACAAATTGACAGAAAACAAAGAAAGTGGAGCTTTCCACTGTGTTCCTAGCACTGAATTTGTCACCTCTGAGGCCAGGGATCGCAAAGGCAGTGGCAGGGGTCGCAGCTGCGACCGCTGGCGACCTCTAAATGACATCCATGAAAAGATGAATGAACCAGTGCAGTCAAAGGGCCATGTACTGGAGAGCGAAGCCCAAAACTAGCACCGCACAGTGAGGGTCCAGTGCTGCCACTGCATGCTGTGGGCTGTCTCTGCAGGGCAAGGGAACTGTGAGAAGAGGAACTCCTAGTGTGAAGTGGCAGAGGTGGTGCAACGTTAGTCGTACTTTTGGTGAAGTGGTGGCTCACCACTGGTAGTGTTTGAAGAAGCAAGCATAGGGTGGTCGAGTGGGGAGCCAAGTCCACTATTCAACAGTCCATCGGCCTTGACGAAACCCCAAGCCCAAGCGTGCCATCAAATGAGCACAGGTCAAGCAGTGTAGAGAGCACTAGAATCGAATGGGCAACATATACATAAATTATCGATCAGCTCACTCAGCGATGCCCCAGCCCATGGTGGTGACTGAATGACTTATAGAATGATGTAAACAACCACATAATTGGCTGCAGTGCTGAAAGAAAAAAACAAATACTCAAGGACCCAATAAATTGGGGGTAAAGAAGTGGCAGCAGAAGGGAGGTGGAGTCACTAAGGGGGCAAAGTCATGGAAAGTGGAGCCTGGCAGTCAACTTATACATTTATTAAAAACTCTGCTGCAATGAAAACGGTATCAAAGACAAATCTGTTCTGGCTTATGTAATAAGTCACAAATGGGCTGCATTTTAAAATATCTTACAGGGTTAAGACACCTACTGCAGAGATCTGTCTGTGCCCAACTGTTTTCAAAGGTTAATAATAAAATGAAGCTAACTCTGTTGGTTAAGTCACATGCTGGAGAGATATGTATTTTGTCTAGTCACATTCTGAATCATCATAAAATAGCACATAGGGTAAATGTGCCTGTTGCAAAGTGCAAGGTGTAACATGCATATGATATTTTTTTATATTATTTGTATAGCTCAATGGGTGACTCCATTTGTCACAGAGATACTTTCGTTGCTTGCATTTACAATCCTTCCCATATAGTACCATCAGTGAAATGTTCTAACCTCCTTCAAACCCAATTCCTCCAGCTGTTTTCTCCTTCCTGTTCTCCTGATCCTTTCATTCGTCTCCTGACCCTTATTTTCCTTTCCTACTTCCTGCCTACCAAACACCTGAGATTGACTACCCACAATCTCTTTGCCACACTATTATCTATGTGGATGTTGTATGCCTGTACTATACAAGGGTTATTCCTATTGGCTTTGTTAGTGCTAGTTTTGTACAGCGTTTCACTTTCAGAAGAATGGAAGGCTGAGCTGGCCTGCATGGGATTTGAGCTCCCAAACGGCATATCATGTCTGTTACAAGTGTTAACGGTGACATCCACTGAAGATGAACAAAAGATCTATTTATCCAGTCTTCCATCTCTAATGCATAGCAGAAATAGACATTCTAGAACGTTCTTTTATTTGATGATGTGATGATCTCTTCCTTGGTTTTGGGACGTTTTGTGTCGTTGTTCTCTAGGTGGCCCCTTTCCTTGCATATCAGGATCATTTCTGTAATCATCAGGTTGCACAGATGTTTCATTTCCAGCAACTGAGTAGTATATAACAACTGGGCCTAGTCTGGCCAAATTAACACATGCAAAAAGTATAATCAATCAATCAATCAGTCGATTTGTAAAGCGCGCTACATACCCGTGAGGGTTTCAAGGCGCTGGAGGGGGGAGGTGCTGCTACTGCTATAATATATTTATGTTTATGGTTATTTTTATAGCTCTCATCTATTTTTAGTGGAATACCTTGCATGCATAAAAGTGAAAGAAAATGCAGCACATGAAGTGCCTCCACAAATTTTCCTGTATGCTGCGCATCTTTGAACGCAAGGCGCATGATGCTCTCTAAATCACACTATTATACTACAATGCATGTAATGTTTATCTATGCTTCATTGTATCTTCGGTGTAATTTAACACCACTATAAATCCAGGCTTCCATTTTTTATTTAAATCGTGGGCATTCTAATTGATTGTTTTTCCTCTTCAGATCTCAAAATACATAGGTGGTATAAAGTCCTGTCAGCTTTTGTTTCTGGTTTTCTTTACCTAAGACGGTCAACCCTTTTTTAAATCCCTCTAATTTTTTTCATTGCGCTGTTTGGACCCTTAATTTTTGAAGCTTTGATGGTGGTGACATTCTTCTCTCTGGTCTCACCGTTCCTGCTCTCAAACCTTAGACGGATTTTCTTAACCCTGTGGCGCGACATGTTACTTGTGCCCGAAAAGACGACAACCTCACTTCTATTCTTTGGAGCTTCTCTAACATTTCGGGTGCTCTGGAAAACTGTTATCTTCACTGCACAAATCCAATTTCTATTATATGCTCTTTCATTTGTTCCATAAACCCGAAAAACATACCTTAGCTACAATCTTTTAAATGTGTGCTTCTGGTTACTTGCTGTTGTGTGCGAAAGTAAGCATTTCCGTCTCTTCCTTTTATCTTAGGAGAGTTCTTTGGCTGGTATTTTAAAAACCTTTTCCCTCTAGATTGTTTCTATGTTTTTTTAAATATGAAAGACTAAATGGAGGATGAGATTATAGGAGTGGACTTAGTATACAGACACTCTTATTTGATATAAATTGGAGGCCTAAAGCAGTGAATGATGTAGGGTAAGAAGGTGAAAGGCAATCATTGACTACACACCCCACAGGCATTGTATTTTTATTTTTAATATTTGTGTTGTAGCCATTGTAACAAAGTGGATGAATAAAGACACGAAGTTAACTCTCAAATTTTAAGTGGGCAAATAGAGTAGATCCCCTGCTGTTTCTATGAGAATAGCAAACAGGTTATGTAGCCCACATATTTACCAAATGGAAACACATTATGTGAATGACAAAATAATTTGACGAGAAAAAGGCAAGATGTTGAAATACAATTATGTCCACTTATGTAGCCGTCAAATATTTTTTTTAAAAGTTCCGTTTGATGTATGTTGCTTTTGCGGTCTCTAAAGTTTTATATTTCTATTGTCTTGGGAAGCTGTACCTCATTTTCCTTGTGCCACGTGAAACCAGAGGCAATCCAAAATGGTTTCCACTGGTCCTAGAAGCCCCACTCTTACTACAACATGGACACATGTCCTCGACAAGTACCCAGGATGTCAGTGCAGAGGCCTGGGTGTAATATTTTAGAAGAACTTCACACAAGTGGGTCAGTTAGTACTACATCTGAACGGGGAGCAAAAAATGTTTATTTAACTCTATAATTCCTAAAAATCTGTATGTTTCCACAGTCGATTCACATCAACAACCTAGGGAATGCAAAGTAGCCCCATTTCAAGAGAGAGTCCCTGATTGGTGCACCCATGGTGGTCACAGAACAGGTTCGAGACCTCAGAGAGATGGTGGACAGTCCTAGGCCCCAGTGCACATGTGGTGGATGTTCCGAAGAAATAGTTAAGATACCAATTTCACATACAGTTGTGTCACTCTGAGCAAAGCTACATACAAGCTTACCATGCAGGAGGCATTCCTGTCCCAAAATATCACATTTCCCTTCCTATTCTTTTCCACAGCTCAGCCTTTCTTGAGTTGTGACAAGCATACTTAGGGGGCTGCCTGAAAGAAGTTTATAACATTAGTGGGTGAATGAGTGAGTGAATTAGGGAACACACTCATTAGCCTTGATGGATCTCTTGATGGACTAAATCTATGCACTGACCCTCTTCTAGGCAATATGAATCACAGTAACTCAAATTGGTACAATGATTACCAGTGCAGTATTCTGCCAAGCAGGATTAGTGCTGTACTAATTTTATCTTCAAAAGGATAGTTCACAAAAGAGCTTCTGCTGAAAAGTGCTGGAGACATAACTATTAGCCATTATTGCTTAAGATGATGGATATGATTGCATTTTAACTTTCCTATTGCTCATTACTGTTCGGAAATGATTGACGTCACTAGATTATAGAGGCAGTGAGTCAACTTCCATTGATGAAGTCGTGTGTCACTGTTTCAGATCTTGCTTGCTCACATGCTTCTGCAAAACCTTCTTCGTTCACATAAAAACACATTCATATTTTTCCTTCCATTTTTCTGTTCTGGTTATTTATATTACTTGTTCGGACTCTCGTGGTTCATTTAGACATCACTTTCCTGAGTATTACAGTTTCTGTGAATTTTACTTGTGTGCAGGATAATGTCACACTTTATAAGAACTCTGTTAATACAGTGAGTCCGCCGCTTCTCGCTGTTGCCGCCTATCAAGTCTGCACATTGACTCTCTTTGGATTAGAGCCACATCCTTTCTAGATGCATGCAGGAATCATTTACGAGACTGATGCTTGCCTTTAAAAAAGGTACAAACAATCAGCCTATGGGTATCACATCAGTACTACCTGCCGAAAAAGACTGGACACTCCATGCACAATCTGGTTTCTGGCAATAACAGTATTTTAAATGTGGCAGTTTCACTGCCTGTGCTCTTTCGATGGAGACAATTTGTTTGCTTTTGATAATTTCTTTAGCACAACCATGGTGAAAGTCCTCCAAAACATTGTACTAATTGTAATTAGTACAATGCCTTCTACACTTTTTGGTGTTCATGGGAAAAGAGCTATTTTGAACAACCGCACAACACAGAAATGCATGGATCTTGCAACATAGTAGCTGCATTAAATGAACCATCTTTAAAGCACTGTTGAACGATTACTAAAGACAGCGGCAGCATCGATCGGATGACATTCAGAGGGAAGTCATTGAACAGGACCTGGCTCATCCACGTGGTGGAGATCTTTCAAGGATGATGGTGATCCAAGACTGCGAGTAGATTAACGGCGTTTAGTCGGTCACATTTGGACTAAGTGATTATGAGGAGTCGGGCAGTTTTGCCGACATAATTTGACTCTGACTTTACCCAGGAGTGGCCCTGGAGTGTTCCTTGTCTGAGATGGCTTCGGAGCTCTTGGCGAGGTCTGCTTTTTTGTGGACTTTTATTTGAAAGGTTGCGTGAAGTGAAGAATATGTGCTGGGGTGGCAGTTAGGTACTATGGTGGATTAGGGACGTGATATGAAGGTAGCTCATTTACTTGTGAATTATGTGATCTTCTATGTTTATGCTGAAGCTCTATCAACATTTTATTCAACCTTAACTCCCTTTCATTTTTTTTTTATAGATTTCTTTTTAAATGATTGTTTGTTTTACAGTTAAGCTGATTTTTTGATGGGTCATTTCAGTTATATATTTTTGTGTTTTTTTATAATTTTTCACAAACCGTAGCCAATGAAATTTAGTTGTAGTATTTGAATGTTTAAAGATGTTTATATTTTTGACTTTCCAAGGATCTAATGATGGTAACAAAGTACCTTATTAAAATGTATTAAACCACATTGTGCCTGTTTATGTCCGTTGTTATAAATTCTTTTATTAGGCATGAAGTATTTTGTATTCTTTTTAATTTGTTTTTAATGTTTGTAAACAGATGCCTTTATGCAGTTTTTTTTTCAAATAAAAAAATATGCAAATTAGTTATTACTCAAATGAAGTCACTGCATGACTGAAAGTAATCTTTCATATCACATGGTCAGTAATTCAATATTGTGTTCAGAAATTTGATCTGTTAGGAAGTGACGTAATTGCTTTCTACCACTCAGTGATTAATATATCTGCTTGTGAATGTTTTACATATTCTGTGAGAAGGCTTTTTAAAATTAAGTTCCACTTCTTCCTAGGACTGAGAAGATGACTTAGTGGAGTCCTCCTGCAGTCTTGCAGTTGAAAGAGATTTCTGTGTGTACTGTGAAGAGTAGAATCCTGTTGAGCATAATTTAGCAATGGATTTGGATTGCGCCGGGGTAAAATAAAGTGGTTTGGATTTTGTGTCATGCGACTGAGCAGTGGTTTCTATATTGCACAAGATGTCCAGTCTATGCTGTTCTACTGCATTTACACGTAGGAGGTAAGGATCTTCCATATATTCCAGGTTTACACCTTTTGTTTTATAATGAAGGAACATCTGATATTTTTACATGCTTTGAAACCACATACACACTTATTTTTTTCACACATTGCCCACAGTCAAAAGTGGCTCATCTGTAATGAATTTCACTATAAAATGGAACACGTCCATTGCACTAACTTGGCAGTATTTAACATGGCAGTACGAGATATGACAATCCACATCTGTTCCAGATCTATTTCACAGAGATGGTACCCTTCCGACCAATGTTGGTAATGCTGGGTTTTTGGATAATCTACAAAGTGCTTTCAGACATGGTACTCAGGGCCTTATTTAGAGTTTGATGGACGTCTTTCACAAAATGGCAGAAGTCTTATCTGCTATGTTTAGAGGTTATAGGGTTTGCATGCACTGTAACTAGAGCAGGCAGACATGCTTTGCTTTTTGACCGAGATCTCATATCCATCCTTTCTCTCCATAATGCTGAGCCCTTTATTAACATTTGGGACAATTCATGTTTTTTTACACTGTATTTCTTTATTCGTTTTTTAAGATCATGATAACATAGAAAATAAACCCAGTCTCCCGCAAAATTAAAATATCATTACACACATTAAGCATCGGTATTAACCATGCGCTATATGATGTTTTGTGGTTGGTGGTTACATAATTTACTACAATGCGCAAAAAAGGTGAGCAACCATAACTAACATTTAACTCCTATTCAAACTGAGCACTGTTAGTCTAAAACAAGTGTTGTAATGTGTCACTTTGTTCCACAATTCCGTGGTTCATCATTAGTCTAAAATTCAAACCTAATGTTGTGTAATAATAGGGAGGTTGCAGGAGGGGTGGTGCTGGGCCATCATCCAGTTCTACATCTGCAGAGTGCACCAAAAGACCTGGAGGGTGGTGGACAAATTCCTTCAAGGGGATTCAGTGTCAAAACTTGTGCAGCATAAGTGTGGAAGTATAACTATCTGGGTAACTTCAGGGGGGCCTGGTATCTGATTTGGCCTCAATTTTCACTAGGATGGTGTCCCAGTGTGTATATCTGATGACCGCACTTTCTGGTTCACTGACATAATATCTAAACCAGTGGTTCCCAACCTGTGGTCCAGGGACCCCTGGGGGTCCGCAAAGCCTTCTCAGGGGGTCCGCAACTGCTTAGAATATTAAAAGCTATTAACAAATATTGACAAATTAGGTCCCCAGCTTCCAGTAATGACTCAGGCGGGGGTCCCTGGATTCCAATGATGGTTCAGTGGGGGTCCCTGGGTTCCATTAATGTTAAAATGGGGGTCCACATAAATCAAAATGTTGGGAAACACTGATCTAAACCAAAAATATTGTGATATAAAAATATTGTGTCAAAAATATTGATCACAAAAATATTGTTATCCCCTATACATATAAAATTAAGTACGAAAATCTCCCAAAAAATAACATTTTACTCTAATATCAAAAAATATATACAAAAATATTGTTTTTAAATATATATATATATATATATAGTTAAAATAGTAAGGGTCTCATTACAAGTGTTTAGTACATTTTACCCCTCCTCGCCATACTTGCGCTGACAATCAGACAGCCGCACTCTAGGTGGTCCGAACATCCAATCATAACTTTGGTGGGCGGACCCGTCTAAAGACTTCCATCCCGCCAGGATCCTGATGGGGAGACGGCGGTTGGGCTTGTCACCAGCCATGACAGTGCTGAACTCAGTCCCTCCTGGCTGATTACTTTTGCAGGCACCCGCTATTAAAAGGCTGTCAGAAAGCCAGTGCTGGGGCTACAAAAGGGCCCCTGCACTGCCCATGCCCATGCTGGAGTGCTAGGATATTGGCCTCGGCTCAGTCAGCCCAGCGGGAATGCATATTACAATGTTCCCACCGGTCAGCCCAGCAGGAACATTGTAATACGCTCAGGGTGATGTCACAGCCATGGCGGTCCCCGTGGTGGGACTGCCCAACTCATGAGAAGCCCCTAAATCTTAAATATTTTAACATATAACATTACTATGAAATAAATTAGATACGTTTAAATAATATTTAAACATACATATTATTATATGCTAATTTAAACAAACACACATATATGTATATTTACATACATATATCATGTAAAACTACTTTAAACCATAATAATTTTATTTTATATTGTAATTTTCTTCTTTTAAATATACTAATATGACAAGTACATATAAATATATTTACATACACATAAAAAAATAATTAGCAAATAAACAGCAATTTAAAAAAAAATATTTCCAACTTAATTATACATAAACAGTTAACCATAGACAAAAATACATTTCAGTAAAAATATGCTAAAAATGACATACATTTATATGTATTAAAATATATTATTAAATACACAAAAACATAATAATGATAAATATTTAAACAATACTAACAAAACTGATAAGCTGCAGAAATAATAAATTCACTATTCCTGCTCCAGTACCAGCAACAGTAGGGCAAGCATTGGATGCAGAAGGGGTACATTTTACTATTCCCTCTTCAGTCAGAGCAACAGCAGGGAAAGTGTTGGACTCAGGAGGAGTAAAATGTACTATTCCAATCCATCCCTGTGCAACAGTAGGGAAACTGTTGGACACTGAAGGCATAAAATGTACTATTCCCACTCCAGTGTATGCAACAGTATGGAAAACATTGGACACTGAATGGGTCAAATTTACTATTCCCACTCCAGTATGTGCAACAGTAGGGAAAGCGCTGGATTCAGGAGGGGTAAAATGTACTATTCCCACTCCAGTCTGTGCAACAGTAGGGAAAGCTCTGGAAACCAGAGGGGTAAAATTTACTATGCCCACTCCAGTGTATGAAAAAGTAGGGAAAGCGTTGGACTCAGGAGGGGTACATTTTATTATTCCCCCTCCAGTGTGTGCAACAGTAGGGAAAGCGTTATACTCAGGAGGGGTAACATTTACTATTGCAACTCCAGTCAGTGCAACTATAGGGAAAGCGTTAGACACCGGAGGGATAACATTAACTGTTCCCACTCCAGTCGGTGCAACAGTAGGGAAAGGGTTGGACTCAGGAGGGGTGAAATTTACTATTCCCACTCCAATCAGTGCAACAGTAGGGAAAGCGTTGGTCTCAGGAGAGGTAATATTTACTATTGCCACTCTAGTCAGTGCAACAGTAAGGAAAGCATTAGACACCGAAGGGATAAAATTAACTGTTCCCACTCCAGTCGGTGCAACAGTAGGGAAAGCGTTGGACTCAGGAGGGGTGAAATTTACTATTCCCACTCTAATCAGTGCAACAGAAGGGAGAGCATTGGACTCAGGAGGGGTGAAATTTACTATTCCCACTCCAGTCAGTGCAACAGTAGGGAAAGCGTTGGACACCAGAGGGTAACATTTACTATTCCCACTCCAATGGGTGCAACAGTAGGGAAAGCTTTAGACTCAGGAGGGGTAAAATGTACTATTCCCATTCAAGTTGGTACAAAAGTAGGGAAAGAGTTGGACTCAGGAGGGATAAAATTTACTATTCTCACTCCAATGTGTGCAACAGTAGGAAAAGCATTGGAATCAGGAGGGATAAAATTTACTTTTCCCATACCATTCAGTGCAACAGTAGCAAGTGAGTAATTCACTTTAAACAAATAACTTATTTTAACAAATCTCTTAAATACCCAACAATATAAAATTCTAAATATAATAATTATTTGTCTTAACTTTAACAAAATAAAACAAATTACATAGTTATTACAATGTTAAATAATTATCGATTAAACAAATACTATAAATATAATCGAATGGAAATTAAAAAAGCATAACATAATTAACATATCAAGTAATAAACCTACAAACCTCAGAACTCGCACCTAAAACATAACTTAAAAAATAAATTAATTGCACAATTTACATATCAATTAAATAATTAATAATAATTAAAATTAATTATTAATTAATTATAAATAATTTACCACCCACTGTTTACCCCTACAAAAACCACAGCCCACTACAACACTACAAATTACAATTAATAATGTAATTATTAATTTAAAAACACATATTTACAAACTATACTAAAAAAATCATTAACAATAATTATACAAACAAAATTTAACATAACACAATTAAAAGATATGCTAAAATACGTAAAGATAATTAAAAAATGATATTCTTTCCAATGAAATTTTTGTGACTATTATTTATCTTAGAAAATCGATATTTTTGTCAACCGTATTCCTGCATCACAATATTTAGTATCACGATATTAAAAACTTAATATTTGTGTGCCTTGATATTTTTAACTTAGTATGTTGTCCGAAAACCCATTTCCCACCACCCAAGGTGTCGGCAGTGCATCTATTTCTGCCACGGCCCACTTGTATAGGTCTCATATACATTTGCGTATTCTTAGTGCTAAGGGGGATTTCCACGCCATTGCTATCCACCTCTTGGCTACTACCACTGAGCAGTCTATGAATCCTCCCAGAAAAAAGACACGTACCATAGTCACAGCACCTGGTCAATAAGCCACCATGATTTCTACAGTGTGGTGCTTTTCCATGCCCTGAACTGCTCATCATATCTTAACCAGGCCAGGACCACAAAGTTAATGTTCTCCATCCTAATGACATCCAAATACTCTGCTCCAAGGCCCTTTCACAGATGATGCTACTGTATATAGATAGTGAAAGCTGCCATCCAGGTACCAATGATAGTGGGCTCCTTGGGACTCTTATCTAGTCTAGCTGTCTTTCCTCTGCATTTGAGCCATCATTGCTCACTGTCTCCCTTGTGCCCTGCCTTAGTCATGGTCGAACCTGCCCCCCATTGCACCAACTGCTGGGGTCAGAGCCACATTCATGCTCACTGTTGCTCCCTGTCCCTTGACCTCATCACTAATGATCCCTGCACTCGCCCCTTGGTCTCTCACTTCCCCATGCCACCAAAAAGTGCTCCTACGATTTCCACCATATACCTCTGCATCCTCTCGAACTCTCTCACTCTTCACACACCCCTGGACACTCGCTGTCCATTCTTCTCTGTTTCTACCTCCCTAGCCACCCTCATGAGTCTGCCCAGTCCACGTCATACTCACCTCCTGGCCCTTTTACTTGAGGCACCAGTTGTCTTCACTCCTCAGCCACCTGCCTCCTTCCCAATGCTAATACAGCTCACACCATTCCTGCACATGCCTCTTGCTCTGAAGTCCACCTTTCCTGACCGGGCTACCCTCCACAATGTCAGAGGACTCACCTTCCACCTGTTGTCCTTCTGGACTATGAACCTTGTTGCCCCAAGCTTGCCACAGGCTAGTATCCAACCCCTCTCCTGTAAAGTATGCCCCATCCACCAATAATCATTATCATCCGCACTAGACAGTTACACATCCATAGCCAAAGTATCCTGCAGTCCTGTCCTTTGCCACACCCACAGCGCACCCCTCATTGACTTGTGCCGGCTCCATAATCCTCACTATAACCAACCTAAAAGCAGCCTTGTGCTCCATTTCCTTCCAGACTCTTTTGCCTCCTGTTTCTCACCAGCAGCCCTTCCAGGGCCCCCTGGAACACTAATAGCCCCATCTACCACTTATAGCCCCATCTACCCCTCCTCCTGGGAGTGAGCTTGTGACTGGGCCTCATCTCCGCACTGCAGAACTCTTTGATGTGGTGATGTCTCTGGCAGGGCTTCCCAGGCTCCTCTGGGGGTCTAGCCCTAATGTTGTACAGCATAGGCTGCTGCAGGCACCCTACACAGTCCCTGGGCCTGAGAACTCCCCCTTGCAGATGACTGTCATGAAGAAATGGCACTGGAAAGTCCACAGTTCCCTCCCTCCAGTGCTTTATTTGTAAATAAAAAACATGCCAGTGCCCAAGGCCCTCCTCTTAAACACGCGGCTGCTGCAATTAAATGTGCAAACAGGGAATATCGAGGCAGCGTAATCTTGAAGCCATGTCGGGGCATTTCAATCCATTTAAAGCCACTCCTTGCCCCTTCAGCTCACTCTTGCAGCTTTCTGCTTTCTCCCTTTGTGACGCTTTTTCGTTTTTCTCTTTTTCCGTGTTTCCCATTTGTGTCTTTCGCTCTCAGTAAATGCTTGAGGCAGAAAAATAAATGCCGGCCCTCGAAAATAAGTGCTGGTACTCCGCACCCGAAACAACAAGCACAAATTAAGCACTGCCTCCCGACCACTCAGACACAGCACTGGCCTTAGGGATTCCTAGACTTTGGGGAGGTTGAGGTGTCAGTACCAGCAGCGCCCGCACCTCTCTCATCCACCAGGGAGCGAAACTAAGAAGACCTTGACTTCCGTCAGGACCCGCCCACTGGTGCATCCATATTGCTCCACTATCCAGCCCCTTCTACCCCAAGGGGGGCACCTAACAAAAGCTGCATGCCAGACTTAGGGGGTCATTACGAACATGGTGGTAAACACCGTCGCCCGCCATGGCAACGGTGAACAGAAGACCGCCTTTGGCGGTCAACAGAAACCTGCCATATAAAGATGCCAAAAACAGAATCTGCCAAAATTTCTGTGTCCACCAGCCACCGCCAGGGCCTTGGCGGCAGAAAGGCTGGACATCCCACCCCGCCACCGCCAAGCACACAAATCCCCCACCCCATAAATAATGATGCACAAATCACAGCGGCGGTTAGTGGATGTCGAACGACCATTGGCAGTACAGACCGCCACGGCCAGCAATGAGACCCAAGAGCAAGAAATGCACACATTGGCAAGTCTGAAACACACACTTCTGGCACACATCCACAACACTATAAAACACTCGCCTGCACACCCCACAATCCTTTGCAACTCCAATAGGATAAGCCAGACTGACAACACTACACGTAGACACTGAACACCACAACACACACCAAGGCACCCTTTAAGCACCCACGCTTCACAGAAAGGGAGCTAAGAACAATGGTGGATGAGGTACTCAAGGTAGAGCCACAAATCTTTGGGGCACAGGTACAGCACACATCCATTGCCAGGAAGATGGAGTTATGGCAGACCATAGTGAACAAGGTCAACGCAGTGGGAAACCATCCACACACGAGGGATGACATCTGCAAGAGATGGAACGGCCTGCGCAGGAAGGTGAGTTCCATGGCATCGAGCCACCACATTGCTGTCCAGAAGACTGGTGGAGGACCCCCACCTGCACCCCCCAAATACACAGAGTGGGAGGAAAAGGTACTGGCCATCCTGCACCCTGGTGGCCTCACTGGACTCACTGGAGGAATGGACTCAGGTAATTCATCTACAATTAACCCATATCCACCACACCTGTAATGCATGCGCCACCCCACCCCTCCAACTACCACCAGGATCATACCCCACCCTGGCCACAATCACCACATCCAGTCACCTTGCATGCCCACAAACACAACAACAGGCCCACATCCTTCCCCCTGTGCACAGCCACCCACCCCTGCAAGGTATCACAATGGCACTACACCACCCACAATCCACCACCACATCCCATGAAAAATGCAATGTCAATCCCACAAAAGGTCCCTGCATGGCCCAAGAGGGGAATAAACTGCACAAAATTGGCCTGACATGTGCACCCTCATCCAAATTAGTCAATGTAACATACATGTCCATTCCCCCCCACAGACACCACCACCCATGCCACCCTGACGGAAAGGACAAGGAGTGCCAGCGCCCCACATGGACACAGAGGTACCACTCAGGACACTGGAGAGGGAACGGTGGACACTGAGGAGTACCCTGGTCCGTCACACAGTCCTGGACTGTCACCCTCCAGCAGCCCCACCCAGGACACTACTGACACCCCTACTGCCCAGGCAACAACTTCTGCACATGACAATCAACCCCACACCAGTTTATCCAGGCCACAGACTGGTGGAACCCAGGTACAGAGGCCACAGTCTCCACCTAAAAACAGGCAGGATGACAATGGCCCCAGTACAAGTGGTACCACCAGACTTGTGCAGGGGACACAGGCACGGGGGGCTAGGCCCAGTGGGAGGGCATCAGTGGCCTGGGAAGGGGAGGCCAAAGGATGGATGCTGCAGCCCAGGGTGTGATCTCTGAGGTCCTGGGAGCATACCGCCATACCCAGGACAGGATGAGCCAGATCCTGACCACCCTGGAGCAGAGTCAAAGGCTGCAGGTAGCACACCACCAGGAGGCCATGGAGCAGAGGAAACAACTCAACGTCACCATGGCCACTATTGCATGGGTGCTGCAGCACCACAACCCAACCCAGCCTGAGACCCCCCCATCCAAGAAGCCCCAACCACTGCCCAGAACACTGACCAGCCATCAACATCGACAGCAGCAAGTGGACTGGTGTCACTGTCTGAGGACACACAGGAGTCCAGCACCCCTACCCGTCCAGCCCAGCACCAGCCACTCAAATGGTCCCTCAGACCCAGATATGGCACTGGAACACCTGCCAAGACCAAGGCACCCTCAAAGACGTGACTTTGACATGAACTGTCTCCCAAGTGTGCCACTGTGCCACCATCCTCCCCGGCCAATAACAAATCAACAAGGTACAGATGGACCAATACTCACTGCCACCAATCGTTGAGACCATGTAGCAAGTATGGACATCCACCATCACCTCACTCCCTATCAATGTAGAGAGCACCAGTCCATCCTTGACAACTAAAACAACACATATACACCACTTTCAATGCTCCCTGTCATTATGTCGATTCAAATGTAGTTGTGAATGCATTTGCCATTAAATATAAAAATCATACTTTTTTTGTAGGAATGGCACCCCACGCACAACATTGTGTGGAGTGAACAGAAATGTAGACCATGTTGGTCATCATGTCACATGACACCTGAAATTCATGTAACAGTGTCAATGGCTACAGACCCTACACCCCCCATAGTGAAAAAGTCTGACTGACAATATGCAGTGCAGACAACATCATCAGTGAACAGTACCTCATAGTCACTGGAAGTATAGTTGGATCAGTTGGTTCCTGGAGTGAACATCTTCCCCCTCTTCATCCTCACCATCACTCTCATCCCCTCTCAGAGGAAGCTGGTCTGGATATACACCACCCTCCTCCTCCAGTAGGGGGATAGATTTCCTCACAGCAGCAGGCCACCACTATTCCACACACCTTTTCAGGGCCATAGCACAGGGATCCCCCAGAGAGATGGAAGCAACGGAATCTAGACTTCAGGCGACCTATAGTGAGCTCTATCACCCTCCTAGTACGTCCATGGGCCTCATTGTAATTCCTCTCAGCATCTTTTCTAGTATTCCTCACTGGTGTCAGGAGCCAATGCATGTTGGAGTAGACAGAACCCCATGCAAAAGTGGGTGAAACAGGAATGTAACTACCCTCAGTTGCAGACAGCCTGACTGTCAGCTATGTACTGAAAAGTATAAAACACACTCACTTATGATCCATTCTCTGTCCCCTTGTAGTTGTTCAATCATGTGTGGAACACTGCTGTTCCTCAGCACAAATGAATCATGGACTGATCCAGGGAACATGGCATTTACACGTGAAATGTACTGGTCTGCAGTACACACCAATTGTATGTTCATAGAGTGGAAGTTCTTCCTGTTTCTGTACACCTGTTCACTTACTCTTGGGGGGATGAGAACTATGTGGGTGCCCTCAATGGCACCTATCACATGGGAAATGTTGGCAAAGGCATAAAAGTCGGACTTGATGGCAGGTAGGTCAGCACTTTGGGGAAACTTCACATATGTCTGCAGGTGTTGGACAGGATAATGCAAAACATTGGCTGTGAAAAGCCTGCACCCATGCCCACTGTCACCTGAAAAGAGCCTGTGGCCAGGAAATGGAGTACAGAGAGCACCTGCACTTCAGTAGGGATGGCATGCTGATTCTGATTTGCTGGTCTCAGTACAGGATCCAGTAATGCACAAAGTTCATGGATAGTAGCACGAGTGAGTCTGTAATTGATAATGATTTGACGATCCACCATGATGTCCAAATCAACAAGAGGTCTGTACACAGATGGGGCCCTCCCTCGCCACAGAGGTCTGTACCTAGGAGAAGTAAAGAACACAAATTCATTTGCACAACCTGTTGTGTATTAAACACTGGTGTCCAACATGTAGGTTACAGATAAGCAGTGTAGGATGTACAACTGGAGTGACATGTCTTGACTGATACATCTGGACTGTTGTGGTGAGTGAATTGTCATTTGTGTAATCTAATGAGGGCTGGGGTCCATAGGGCCTGCATGGGGCCCATTACCTAGAAATATCTGCGTAGTACTTGCAAAATGGCAGCCCCCTGTCATTCTGATTTGTAGCAGTGGAAGTGACCTCATACCACTAGCGATTTTTGCAAAGGCGTAAGGCGGTGTTCACCGCCGTGCACTCATTCATTGTTTAACATGGATGTCAATGGGGAATATGGGCCTATCATGATCGCCGCCAGCGGTGACAGTGCACAACGTCGCAAAGCGTACGCCATTTCGTCACCCCAGGTTCACTTGCCTCCCTGATTCCATGCATGCAAGCACTCCACTGAGTGTGCTGCTGTGTCCTGACTTTGGTTTCCCAAATGGCACGAGTCACAAGGGAAAGGGCCCGACCTTCACCACGGAGGAGCTGGACAAGCTGGTGGACGGGGTCCTACCCCTGTATGCCAAGTTATATGGGCGACCAGAGGTGCAGGTGAGTAGGCGGATGGGGTGTGATGTGGTGGATGCCTGTATGCATGTGTGCACGATTTGTCACTGCACAGCCGTTGAATTTTTGACAATCAGCGTGACTGATGTGGTGGAATGATGTTGTATAGTGTCCGCCTCATAGGGGACGTTTGGCCAGCGGTATCAAATGGGCATTGTCTGACCTCTGTTTTTTTCTCTTCTGTGTGTCCCCTACAGGTCAGTGCCCATCAGAAGAGGGGACTCTGGCAGGCCATTGCCCGGAAGGTGCGGACCCTAGGGGTCTACAACTGGCGGAGCACCCCCTGCAGGAAGCGGTGGGCCAACCTGCGGCGCTGGGCCAGGAAGACCTGCGAGGCCCAGCTGGGGAAGCCCTCCCACCGAGGAAGGGGTGCCCGTCGGGCCATGACCCCTAATGTGCTGCATTCTGGCAGTGGCATATCCAGACTTGGATGGGAGCTTGAAGGATGCACAACAGACACAAGGGGAATGGGTACTGAGAACAATTTATGCCTCCTTGATGGATGTCTGAGGATGCTGTAGTATGTATGCTGTCTAGGGACTCTGGCTGTTGTCTTATAGCATTAGGGCCACCATGGGCAATTAGATGAAAAGGGGCAGGTCTGCAGTTCCTCAGGTCCTTCTGTAATGTGGGACATGGTTGCATACTAGGGTTGTGGCCAGTAGTCAGTGGCATAGGCATGACTATAGGTGTAGGTGCTGCATGTTGATGTATTAGCTGGGTGGGAGTATGAGTGAACCAAATATGTACTTCCATTCAGGTGTTAATATTTCTCTCTCCTGTTTTGTCTCCCCCCCTGTACTCTTGTGTTGTCTGTGTACATCAGCATGATCTGGCGAGGGAGCAGTGGCACCGGCGAGTGGGAATGCAGCGGCCCACGGTTCCAAGGAGGCAGAGTCTACCGATGCCAAGAGGTCCAGTGAGTTGGAGGGTGAAGGGAGTACCACAAGGGAGGCAACTCCCACTGGAGGTAGTGACACTGATACCTCCTCCGATGGGAGCTCCCTGGTGGTGACAGACCCTAGTGGGCCCACCCATTCTTTGACATCTTCCGCCACCCCCATACCATCACCGCCCTCCCAGTTGCGCCCCTCCCAGTTGCCCGTGCCTGCTCACCCAGAAGGGTGGGCATCTCCTTCGCCCCAGGCACCTCATCCCCAGCCCCAGTCAGCCCTGCTGCCCTCACTGAGGAGGCTATTGACCTCCTGAGGACCATCTCTGTAGGGCAGACAACCATCGTGAATGCCATCCAGGGGGTAGCATCCCAGATGCAGCAGTGCACTGCATACCTGGAAGGCATTTACTGTGCCATGTCTGGCCTACAGAGATCCTTTCAGGCTCTGGCCTCCTCTCTGACGGCAGCCACTGTCCCTGGTCTTTCTGTTCCCCTCTCCAACCACCTCTACCCCTTCCAGCACCCCACTCCCTTCACCCATCCCAGGCACACGTTCAGACAGCCATGCACACACCTCAAGACACAAAAAACATACAGAGAAACACAAGCACCACATTTCCCACCACAGGCAAACACACAGCCAACATACAAAGACACACACAACAACATCCACTTCCCCCAGTGTGTCCACCTCTCCCGCCTCCCTGTCTGTCACCTCTACAAGCACACTCACAAGCACTGCACCCTCATTCACTGTTGCTGGCCCCATTCTTGCAGTCACCACAACATCAGACATCCAGTCATGCACCCCAGACACCACACCTGCACTCACCACAACTACTTTGAGTACCACTTGCAGCACACTCACCAAACTTGCAGACACCCAGACAACATCCATTTACACTGGCAGCCTGTCTTGTCCCACTGTGTCTACCCCCTCCTCCCATTATACTCAGACATCCCCAGACACCCATCCAACACACATCCACCACACCTCAGCATACTGTACAGGCACCTGCATCCACGTCATGCACACCTACACCTCTTACAACCACTCCCTCTACCTCCACTCCCACACCTTGCTCCAGGTCCACCCCGACTGCCCCTAAAAAACTCTTCCTGTCCTGTGTAAACCTTTTTGAACCCACTGGCCCACCCGGTCTCGTCCCTAAACGTGCTCACCTCCTTGCCCTGTCCACTCCTTCCACGTCCAAGTCTGCCCCTGTCCGCCCTTCCCATTCATGTGCCGCTTCCCCAGTGAGCAAGAGGCCCCGTGCTGGCTCTGGTCCATCTGCCACCACTCGGTCAAAGCCCGCTTCCCCATCTTCCAAGGCTAAACCCAAACTCCCTCCACCTCCCAAACGGAAGCCCAAAACCCCTCCTCCCAGATGTAAATCCCCACCCCGCCACCCCCTGCCCCTGTTCCCTGAGGTGCCTGGCTGCCCCATTAAAGTCCCTTTATGGTGGAGTACAGTGTGCACACGTGGGAGTCAAGTTCAGGACATTTGGGCCCATCATTTTTGATTTGGACTGGCCAATGGCCTCATTTGGAAAATCAGCTCTTACGAGTTCTGAAATAAAGTTTGTGTGGCCAGTATTGGTGTTGGCACACTCAGGATACGTGGTTCATCGTTTCATTGTGGGGTGGTGTTGTGCACATGTGTGTACTTTGAGCAGGTTGTCTTGGCTTTGTGTTGGGTAAGTACCTCTTACTCAGGTGTGTATGGCTTGTGATGTTTGTGAGGGGTTGTGGGTGCGTTGCGGGTGGGTGGAATGGGTGGTTAGGTAACTGTTCCCTTTCTTCCCTTGTTCAGTAGGTTGCGGTACTTACAGCTGTCGTCTTCTTCGGCGGTCACGGTCGCGGAGGTATATGGCAAGGAGTAGCACTGGCATGATTTCCAATTCTCTCTCCATGTCTGCTTCAGCGTGTTCTGTGTGCCTCCGGTGAGTGTTTCCTTTTATTTGGTTCGTTTCCACTTGGCTTTGGCTAGCGGTGGTTCCCCCTCCGGAAATGACGGCGGTGTAGTGCTTCACCATTTGTTCGGCCGGTAGGGCCCTTCCATCAGCCTATGGGCGGCCTCTTCCGTCATTGTCGACACTCTTCTGCTGGTGGTGAGTGTTTTTCAGGCTGGCTGTTTTTCATGTGCTTCTTTATTTGGCGGTCCAGACCACCAGCCTGTTGGCGGTAGTTACCACCAGCAGAGCGGTCTTTGCTACCATGTTCATAATGAGTGCCTTAGTGTGTGATGTCGCCAAAGGCTTGCCCCAGCTGTCATCCACACCAGGGCCAGCTAGGCCAGCTCTTTCTCCTCATTCCAACGTGGTCCTAACTCCTCCAGAACTCCTTACCCGGTACCTGTCCGGCCCAGGACTGGCGTCATTGTTTGTCCATAGAGCACCAGAGGGCACTACAGCAGCACTCCATCTCTTATTCCAGGTCCTTTGTGCTTCTCTCCCACCTGGGGCTCGCACCACTTGCCGAAATCATCACCAAAACCCATGCAGAGACAGCACAATGGGGACAGCCATGGGTCGCATGCCCCCACTCCCAAGCAGTCGATGCCAGGAGAAGCTCCACCAATTCCAGAAGCAGGAACACATTCTGATTTTCGAGTTCTGTGTGTTCCAAAAATAAAAGCCAGCTTGGTATAATAATCAGTGATGTGCCTTAACAGAGTAAAAGTTTGCCACCTGCATCCAATATTAGGCCTCCTGATAACTGGGCCACAACACTGAGAGCTCAAGAGATGCAGCATGGAACGTTGGAGCAGTTGAATTGTTTTATGAATACAATGTATGCAACAGTAACAAGCAGATAGCTCATGAGAGGGCTGTCAATACACGATGCAATGCCTTTAACTGGATGAATAATAGTGACCACTGTGAGACTGCATATGAAAACATTGCAAAGTCGTAAAGCATACCCATTAGAGGGTTGTAATAGCAGTGCTTAATTTGTGCTTGTTGTTTCCTGTGCGGAGCACCAGCACTTATTTTTTAGGGCCGGCACTTATTTTTCTGCCTCATGCATTTACTGCGAGCAAAAGACACACATGGGAAAGGAGGAGGAAGTGAAAAATGAAAAAACATCACAATGAGAGAAAGCAGAAAGCTGCAGGAGTGAGCTGAAGGGGCAGGGAGTGGCTGTAAGTGGATTGAAGAGGCCCAAGATGGCTTAAGGATTACGCTGCCTCAGTATCCTGTGCACGCACATTTAATTGCAGCAGCTGCGTGTTTAAGAGAAGGGCTTTTGGCATCGGCAGGTTTTTTCATTTACAAATTAAGCACTGCGTAATGGTGAATGCGGAATTACTTATAGCAGCATGCATTGCATTTGATAAACAACATATATAAATGTCACTAAAAGAGTTGAAGGATTCGTTTGCACCCATGATCAATGTCCAAGGAGGACCAAAACACATAAGGTTAACTGCTGCCTATATGTTTTACAATTAAAACTTAGTGGCATCATCAAGGGAGTGTGACTTTATTTCTTATCACAGGAGTGACAGAGCTTTGGAAAAAAGTATATATACACACACACATACATACACACATACACAAAGTAGTTTCAAGTTTTATATAGATTGCAAATTAAACATTACTATGTGTTTTTCTCCTCAACCGTTCTAAAACACTCAACCTGCCTATCTCACATCCCTTTCTTCTTCTTTTTCACTCTTGCATGTACTTCCTTGCGTTTTTTTCATTTCATCATTCCCCACACACACAATGCACTCACTCACCTGTGTGCAGTACATTTTCTTTATCTCTGGCCTTGTCAATATTTTAACAGCTATGTACCTCCTTCTCACAGTTTTGCATTTATTATCGCAATTACAATTGGCACACCTGAGCATTGCTCTGCACACTCTGAAAAGAGGCCAAGGATTGGATAGGCATGTATTATAAACTCCTTCATGACGTAGGGACAGGTTCTGTGAGAAATCTGCACTGTGTTCGGCCTGAGCTACACAGCTGTCAGTTGTGGCCCGCCCACAATTTGAAATCACACAGCTACAAAGGAGTGCCTCTTTTCACATTACTCTCTACCTAAGAGAACTGAATGGCATGAAAAACTACAGAAACACACCACCCTAGAAAAAACAAATACTTTGCGGGAATGCAGGAATACGTAAAACGTGAAACGTAAACAACAACATCATTATTCCCAGGCTGAGAAGGAAGTGTATGTTTGTGCTGGCTGCAGCTGTCGCTGGTGGCGGGCTAAGGGGGTGAGAGCAGGACATTTACTGGTTCAGCACTGGTCCCATCAGACTGCCTCCTTAGAGAAGCCCCTGCAAACCACGAATGACAAGTAAAGATCATATTGCTAACTGGTGCTCTCCACAGGTCATCTAATCCTGAAATGCCTTTTTTTTTTAAATCTGTATGATGAAGATTGATTAAGTAGTGAGCTTGCTGACTGCTCGAAATGATCCCATTAAAAGATCTCCTGCCACCTCTTTCAGATCCTGTTTGAGTCCGTATATTGCTGAGCATGTACGCCTTCAGTCAACATAACGTGAATAATCCTGAGAAGTCATACTGTTTTAAGGTCTTTCCACGAGGGTGTCCCCTTGACCTTGATGTGTTTCAGTGACTGCCAATGATCTAATGTCTTTTTCTTCACTATGGAGTGGGTTGGTGTCTGTTGGGAGCAGACTTAGGGCCTAGAGGCACAATTTCCCTGTCGTTATTTCCATTTGCTTGTCAATCGTTTGATGGACAATTTACACCTCCATGCATTGTAGTCATCTTTGTTTTCCACTACACCTAGTTTGTGAAATATCACATGCACTTTTGAATCACACGAATGCATTCTGTCACTCTGTACTTCCTCTTCTCCCTCCTCGGTATCTCAAACCAACATGACCCTCTATACGCACTGAGTGACCATGTATTCCTGTCGGTGTGTATGGTTCTCAACCGCCCTTCAAGGCAAGCTCCCTAACTATCCGCAATAAAACAAAATCAAAAATTCAAAATAACCTTCTGGTAATCCTCCCTTGCACATACCCTTCTTCATCCTAAATGTATAAATGTTAAACCTACTGTAAAGATGAGGACACACGTAATCTTGTATTTCTTAAGTTTATTTTCTCAAGCTGGTCCACACATCCTTTCTCAACCGTCTCCCATATCAGAATGCCTCAACCTCCAAACCCCAGGTTCCATCTCCCCACATTCTACATTCCACCCCTCAACCTTCCACTATACTTAAACATACAACACACTTTCCCTCCTTAAACAAAACTAACAAAAGAAATATAAACATTAAAATACATATAACAACAGAATACAGAAAATGTATTGTAAATCAAAACATAATGTAAACACCATACTTTTTTCTAAACAAAGTCTTTGAGCTTTGCAGGCTGTCGTCTAGTCCTGACATAGGACTTTACACGTGACGCAACAGAATTATAATTCACAGGATGATAATTCACAACAGAATGATCATCCATAGTAACATTACCATTACTGTCACCCAACTCCATATTAGCCTCTCCTTCACAAGAACCATTCTCCATGACTTCCTGTTGTTCACAACTTGCCCCTTTTTTTATACAAACACCAGATTGCATCCCACTTCCAAACATCACTAACGGATCAGTTCCACAATTTCCGTCATGATACTCAAAATTACCAGCACATTTTGCCAATCTGCTCACATTCCACACTTTACCATCCTGTGTAACAACACTTTTTTTTAACACTTTTACAACCTTCAAAGCCCTGCCAAACTTAGATGCACCTTTCCTCACAAAACCTGGCTCACGCACCTTTACCCAATCACCAACCGAAAAACTAGGTTCCCTCACCTTCCACTTGTCATCATATCTCTTCTTAAATTTCTCTTGTTTCCCCCTCACCCTTTCTCTAACTTCCTCCACTGAGATATCCTCCCAGTCCTTACTCAGTTTCTTCTTAAACCACCACGGACACAATTTAGACACAGGATGTCTTCCTTTCAGTAATTTGAATGGACTCACTTCCGTGGTACTTTGCGGGGTAATGCGATAATACCACAACTTCTCCCTTAATTTCTCTTTCCACATTCCCCCAAATCCTCTTGCCCAGCAAATACTATCCTTAAGAACTCGATTGAATCTCTCTACTTGACCATTCCCTTGAGGATCATACAGAGGTGTAGTAACATGTTTGATATTACTATATTTAAAAAAAACTTTGCATTTCACCAGAAGTCAGTTGGACACCATTATCCGAAATCAACACCTCCGGATATCCCTTCCCTAGAAAACACCTCCTTGAAAAACTCAATAATAGTTGCAGATGTCACCTGAGCAACCAACTTCACCTCTGGCCATTTGGAAAAATAGTCAATTAACACCAAAGCATAACGTGTATCTGTTGGAAGAGAAAAAAATGGGCCAGAAACATCAAAACCTAACTTCTGCCACGGACAATTCGGCCAGGGAATAGGTTCAAGGGGAGCAGGTACTGTTCTCAGCATTTTCTCCGCATTTACACACACACAACACTCCCTCACAACCCGATCTGCCATTTTGTCTAAACCAGGCCACCAAAAACAAGTGCGTATCAATCTTTTCATAGAAGACATTCCAGGATGACCACGATGTGCCAGTTTCAAAATCACATCTCGCATACCCTTGGGTGGAATGCACTTCCCATTCTTAAACAACAACCCACTCTCTATATGCAATTCATCCCTAACTTTACCATATGGTTCTAACTCAGCAGCTATACAATTCCTTCCTGGCCAACCGTCCCTCACATATCTCTTAACCTCTTGGAAAACTAAATCCTCCTTATCGTGTATACTACCAAACTCGGCAGACATGTATTGGTAACAGTACTGGTGGTAAAGTTCTGAAAACCATCTGCCCCTCAGAGCCTAAACAATGTAATAAAATATTTTTTTTCCTATCTTGTGACATTTCGTCATCATCAATAGCTTTCATATAAGTCAAAAACTCTTCCTTCCACCTAGTCCAATGCAATGGTGGTTCTCCCTTGTTCTGTAAAAACTTTGCAGGAGGTTCAAACTGCATCTTTTCTCCCTTTTCCTTTTAATAAGTATACTTATATATAAAAAGGGGGAAGAAAAAAAAATATGAAAAAATAAAAAATAAATAAAAAGAAATTTATGTAAGTGACTTTAGTTGTTCATAAAGTTAATGAATATTTGTCACAAAGATGTTCCTTTTCCGCATTTTTCCTTTAAAGACCTTCTTTAGTGACAATAATAGAAGAAACCATCCGATAGTCCTCTGTTTATGTCTAGAAGACAAAGTCCCGGCTCCGCCCAGAACAATATGCAGAGAACAGCACAGATGGCAGGAACAGCAAGAAACAGGTGTACTCCAACACAGGGCTGCGCAAACAAGTAAGGTATATTGCTAATGTAATCCTCATGTAATCCTCAACACAGCAGTCTTCCACTTAAATTCAATCCGGTACGATGCGAAGATTCGCTACTGCGCGTAGAGCACAGAATGTACAGCACGCTCTAGGATCCAGAAAAGGATGTTGCGCGGCGCGTTCACTGCCGTGCCTCCATATCGGTCACTCGTTCAATTCATGTGTTTCCTTCTGTTGAAATTGCGTGAAGTACTACTCCTTCACCTCCTCCGTAGTGTGCGCCTGGAGTACATCCTGTCAAACCTTTAAAAGTCCACTACTTCTTTCATTGAATCTTCCTTTCCCTCGTCGCCAAAATGTAAAGATGAGGACACACGTAATCTTGTATTTCTTAAGTTTATTTTCTCAAGCTGGTCCACACATCCTTTCTCAACCGTCTCCCATATCAGAATGCCTCAACCTCCAACCCCCAGGTTCCATCTCCCCACATTCTACATTCCACCCCTCAACCTTCCACTATACTTAAACATACAACACCTACTAATCACTTCTTGTTTATATTGTATTAATATCTCTTCCAGGAATTACAGAGCTCCAGGCAAAATCGAATTTTGCCAAAAGGAGCACTAACTTTCCGCTAAATAAAGTGAACAAATGCCCCCAAACCATGGCCTTTTTTGGTCATTGCTAGTGACCATCACAAGGCCTTACCTCGCTTTTATGGCTGCCCCACCTCTGACCTCTCCCAATGCGCTCCTACCCTGTGCTGTTACCTAGAAGTACGGCTCTCTTTCAACCCTTAAGGCCACGACCACATTTTACAAAGTCTTACAAATAAATAAATTGAAGTAGACTGTCTCGAATTTTAAGCCATTTTCCGCGTTTGACCAACCCTGCGCGTGATACTTTGCCTGATAGTTTTCTTCTTCTGTTCCTCACTTCTCTCATCAATCAAAACCGGACGTTATTATAAACAACCATAGTCTTGTGCCCTGAATAAAAAAAACAGGACAGGGAAGTATGTGTTACACTGCATTGCATTATATTTCACCACTCTCCTTCCCTGTGCATGAGAAAGGTATGAGTAATAGTTAATCGTTGATTAGTCACAGCATATAAATGTAGGCCATGTAATCTTGAATGAAACAGATGAGCAGAAACTCGCTGTAGCATACAAGGATGTTGCCCTTAACTGATTTGCATGACTATAATCAGGAGCATCCTAAGATGAAATGCGGTATCATTGTATGCATTTTTGAGCCAATTGAGCTGGAACAATTTTCAGAGTGAGGTTGTTGTACTTTGGAGTCAGCTGAAAAAGACTTGTCCTGAATTAGTGAGTGTAGCGAATAGTATACCTCTTCCTTCCATCTACAGCGTGGGTCATCTCCTCCACAACATTTAAATAAGCATTTGCAATGCAACGGGTCTCGCGTTTGCTCATGTTAGAGCTGTTAGCGTTGTAAACTCCTAACCCGACTTTTCACCTATCGGCAAAAGTGCATTTATGTACTTAACCCGAAAAAGTGCAATTAACTATGTAAAGCGCTCGACTTCTGCCAAGCGAAATCTCGCTAGTAAATTAGATAAAAAGTAGTCCACGAGCCGGACAGAAAACAGCGAGCCTCGCATGTTTTCTGTACTTGGTCAATGCCCTGGAGGAGGGCTAGCCACCGGAAAAGGCATGACCTATGCATGCCTTCTACTAATGAAAGCAAGCAGATTTTATTAGGCAAGCCCACGAACCAATGAAAAAAACTGACATGACGTCGAGAGGGCTCCGAGCCCTTTTCTAAACACTAAAGCGTCTCGCTGTGATACGCATGTACGAGCGCATGCAACGCAGGCTCGACCCTAAAAATAGGCTCGACTGGCGCAGATATTTCTATGGGAAAGGATAGTTTAAATGTGCCAAAAGAGGTCTGGTCATTTACAGTAGCATATTTAACCCCATGTGCATTAGACAACATATTAGTGTATCTTGCCTTGTTTCTGGACCCTACTTAAAATATTTGCCAGTCACTGTTAAGCATTAAGGGCAGGTTTGCCTGATTTGTGATCCCATCGGTGGTAATTCATTTTAAAACAATTGTAAACTGTGCAGAGAAAGCTAGCACATTATTTTTACACCTGTCAGGGTTAGCATTGTTTGAAAATGCATTCAATATTTATAATGCCAGTGACTCCATCGTGCGTACTCTAAAGTTACCCTTATTAAATACCTACCACATTATGATATATAATCATAATGGCCTATATAGCTCGGCACGCTGCAACGTGAGCCACAATCCTAGTCCCATCGCCCTGGGATGAGATGTCTTTAGTGCTTGGACTACAGAGTCACACCATCACCCTCCTCCTCAAATGTGGAGTCGTATCTGTAATTGGAAAATGAAAACACCTACCTGTAGCTCGTGTTGTGTCCCAAACACATATTTTAAACAGTTAAATGTGAGAGTCAATTTCAAAACTGGCTGCGGGATACAATGTGGCCCTCATTCTGACCTTGGCGGGCGGCGGAGGCCGCCCGCCAAAGTCCCGCCGTCAGGTTACCGTTCCGCGGTCGAAAGACCGCGGCGGTAATTCTGACTTTCCCGCTGGGCTGGCGGGCGGTCTCGTTCAGACCGCCAGCCAGCCCAGCGGGAAAGAGGCTTCCACGATGAAGCCGGCTCGGAATCGAGCCGGCGGAGTGGAAGCTGTGCGACGGGTGCAGTTGCACCCGTCGCGTATTTCACTGTCTGCGCAGCAGACAGTGAAATACATGTAGGGGCCCTCTTACGGGGGCCCCTGCAATGCCCATGCCAGTGGCATGGGCACTGCAGGGGCCCCCAGGGGCCCCGCGACCCCCCCTACCGCCATCCGGATCTCGGCGGTCCGACCGCCGGGATCTGGATGGCGGTAGGGGGGGTCAGAATCCCCGCGGCGGTGCAGCAAGCTGCGCCGCCGCGGAGGATTCAATGGGGCCGCGGTACACTGGCGGGACCCCGCCAGTGGTGCCGGTCCGACCGCGGCTTTACCGCCGCGGTCGGAATCCCCATTGAAGCACCGCCGGCTTGTCGGCGGTGCTCCCGCGGTCCTCCGCCCTGGCGGTCAAAGACCGCCAGGGTCAGAATGAGGGCCTGTGTGTTTTATCTTGCAGGCGGATACCTCCCTTCTTGTAATAAACCTTAGCAGGTCAGTAAGTACACATTTCACCATACATTTCTCAATACCGGAGTTGAAGAAGGAAGGCATGCTGTAACAACTCAGCGCTAACACGATATGTTGTAGGAGTGAGACGGGATCAAAGAAGATCATTTCCCATTCTTCCCTCAAATTGCCACAGAGTGTACGCAATTTTGCAATCCAAACCGGGCATGTTCCCAGAGGAAAGGGGACATGTTCCAGTCTTGTCTGCCTAACCACTCTGCACTTCTTTCTCTTGTGTTTGATGCCTTCAATAGTGGTGGGAATGTTCATGTGTATCCCTTACTAAAAGAAGAGGTAAATATATATATATATGTATATATATATACCTAAGTTACATTATCATATTCCTAATTCTCTGCTTGTCACATCAACTCTCCCAGATCTTAACAGATTTTACTTTTCCTTCTTTCCCACTAGGAAGTCACTGTCCTTAACTTTAGGTTCGTGCTTTTTAAAAAGTATGTCTAAAAGAAAAAGGATCAGGGAGTTAAGTACTGGAGACAGTAGTGTTCTACCCCGGCAGACATATTTTGGTGATTTGTCTTGTTTTTAGCTACAGATGTTTTAAAATATCAGGCGTGGATTTCTGCAGGCCATAAACACGATCAGAAAAACTCCAGTGAGGCAAGAGCGACAAATCAAGAAGTAGCAGTGTCCAGCATAGGCAGAACTGGCAGGAAACTCCTTGCATCTGCAATTTATGTAAGGATAAAAAATTGCAGGCATTTAAGGCTTTCTGTTCATGCAGCTTTTACTCTAGACACATCCCAAAGATGGCTACCGTTCTCGCGAGGCTAGGACTCTCATGAGAACGTGGTCCTGAGTTTGATAACAGGACAAAACTGACGCAGCCCAACGCATCATCTGGGGACCCGCTCATCTCAATCCCACTGTCTGGGCACCCTTGACACAAATTTTGTCCATTTGTTTCTTTAAAATTGTGTTTTTTTCTATAGTCAGTGACCTGCGTTCACCCTGTGTGATGGTTCTGACAGCCTTTTGAAGTCACAACTCAGCTACATTAAATGATTACAGTAAAATAGTGATGTAATTTGATATTACAGGTGATCTGTAATGGTCACTGCTAAACTATAAGAAAAATGCTTGCAGGTTTTATATTTTACATTTAAAATCTTTATTGGTTTGGCCTTTTCCTTTGCAATATGAAAGGATGCCTAATACATGTTTTCGTTTCAACACAACAAATATTCACATTCTGACAATAGGGCCTGGTGTGATACAGTCTGGGGCCCTATTTCTATTTTTGGGGTCAGATGAGTCTTTTTTTCTCAATTCCGAGAGGTAGAGAATAACAGTTATCAAATCATTTAAACAATTTCTCTGCAACTCACATGTCACACAATAATATTCAGAGTGAAATTAGAGATTTAAATGGGCTTTATTACAGATTAAAAGTCAACGTTACATAAATGAGTCTCAAAACCATAGTATAGAAATCACCAAAAGAGAATTCAAGCGTTGTGCAATATTAAACTTAGCATATACAAGACCAAGGTGGTCATTATGAACATGGCAGGAAACACCGCCCCACCGGCGGTGGCGGTAACTACCTCCAACAGGCTTGCGGTCCGGACCGCCAAATAATAAATCCAATGTGAAAGAGGTAGCGGTCCATCCACACACCGCCATCTTTGTAGTCCTGACGAAGACTCAGGATGCCGCCTACAGGCTGGCGGAAAGGTCCTACCCGCCCACCAAATAATGAAACACAAGACCGCCAGCAGTTCCGGGGCGGGAACCACCGCCAGGCAAATCGTGGCAGAAACAAACAATATAAAAGAAAACACTCACCGGAGGCACACACAACGGGCCGACGAAGACATGGAGAGAGAGTTGGAAATCATGCAAGTGCTGCTCCTTGCCATATACCTCCATGACCGTGACCCCCGACAAAGACACCGACAGTAAGTACCACAACCTAGTACACATGGGAAGAAAAGGCACAGTTACACAACCACCCCACCCACCCTGCAATGCACCCCCAACCCCTCTCACCATCCCAAGCCATAGGTACCAAAACAAGATGTACTTACCAGACACAAGGCAACAAAGACCTGCACCAATGTACACACCAGTGCACACCACACCCCAACAGTAAAACGCTGTACAACGTCACTATATTGTGCCAACAGCATCACTGGGCACACAAATTTTATTGATTGAAAAAAGGTATTGCCCAAATAAGGCCATTGGCCAGTCAATTCCAAATTCCCTGAAGGGCAAAAATAGGCCGAACTTGACTCCCACATGTGCAAAGGGTACTCCATTTGAAAGGGGCATCAATGGGGCAGTCAGGCACCTCAGGGAACAGGGGCAGGGTGTGGCGGGGATGGGGACTTACGTCTGGAAGGGGGGGTTTGGGCTTAGGTTTGGGAGGTGGAGGGGGTTTGGGCTTGCCTTTGGAAGGAGGGGGAGGGGGCTTGTACCGGGGGGGGGGGGCAGAGGGACCTGGGGCAACATGGGGCTTCTTCCTCCCTGGGGAAGGGGAACGCAAATGGGAAGGGCAGACTGGGGCGGACTTGGACATAGAAGGAGTGGGCAGGGCAAGGGGATGGGCACGCTTAGGGACGAAACAGGGTGGGCCAGTGGGTTTGAACAGGTCAATACGGGAGAGGAAAAGCTTCTCAGGGGCAGTTGGAGGGCATTTAGAGGCAGGTGTGGGAGAAGAGGTAGAGGGAGTGTTTGTATCAGGTGTAGGTGTGCCGGACATGGATGCAGGTGCCTGTAAAGTATGCTGATGTGTGGTGGATGTGTTTGTGTGGATATCTGTGAATGTTCGAGTTTTTGAGGAGGAGGGGGGGTGGCCCTGGGTCAAGACAGGCTGCCAGTGTATATGGATGTTGTCTGGGTGTCTGTAGGTCTGGTGAGTGTGCTGCAAGTGTCTGTCAATGTAGTTGTGGTGAGTGCATGTGTGGTGTCTGGGGTGCATGTCTGTATGTCAGATGTTGTGGTGACTGCATGAATGGGGGCAGCAGCAGTGGCTGAGGGTGCAGTGCTTGTGGGTGTGCATGATGAGGTGACAGACAGGGTGGCGGGGAGGATGACACACTGGGGGAAGTGGATGTTGTTATGTGTGCTGTGGTATGTTGTGTGTGTGCTGCCTGTAGTGGGAAGTGTGGTTCTTGTGTTTGTCTGTGTGCTTCTTGTGTGTTGACATGTGTGCATGGCTGTGTGTACGTTTGCTTGGGATGGGTGAAGGGAGTGGGGTGCTGGAAGGGGTCGAGGTGGTGGGAGGGGGGGCGGCAAGACCAGGGAACTGGCTGCCATCAAAGAGGAGGCCAGAGCCTGAAAAGATCTCTGTAGACTAGACATGGCACAGTGAATGCCTTCTAGGTAGGCATTGCATTGCTGCATCTGGGATGCTAGCCCCTGGATGGCATTCACAATGGTTGTCTGCCCTACAGAGATGGTCCTCAGGAGGTCAGTAGCCTCCTCCATGAGGCCAGCAGGGCTGACTGGGGCAGGGGATGAGGTGCCTGGGACGAATGGACGCCCACCCTCCTGAGTGAGCGGGCACGGGCAACTGGGTGGGGAGCAACTGGGAGGACGGTGATGGCATGGGGGTGGGGGAAGATGGCATAGAATGGGTGTGCCCAGTAGGGTCCGCCACCACCAAGAAGCTCCCATCGGAGGAGGTATCAGAGTCACTACCTCCAGTGGTAGTTGTCTCCCCCATGGTACTCCCCTCACCTGCCAACCCACTTGTCCCCTTAGTGTCGCTCGACTCTGCCTCCTTGGAACCGCAGGCTTCTGCATCCCCACTCGCCGGTGCCACTGTTCCCTCACCAGATGATGCTGATGTACACAAAGGACACAAGAGCACCAGGGTGGAGAGACAAAACAAGGGAGAACTTTGTCAGAAACTGAATATATGTACATCTCTGGCTCACACACACTACCATCCAGGTCACACACTTACACGCAGCAGATACAACATATATTAAGATTGTGCCCCTGACTAGTGACCATTACCCCAGAATCCACCACATTACCCACAGAACCTGATATACTCTGTGGAGTACACCCATGAGAGACCATGCCCAGCCAATGCACTTACAAGTCCAGGAGGCCACAAAGTATAACAGATGATAGAAAGGGGACCCTCCATGGGCCTATAGAGACTGGCCAAACTAGCCCTCACACCATCCCATGGACTTTGAGGGGGCAGGACCGCAGGAACTCACCTGTCCAAGTGCCTGCCACTAGAATGCATGCATACCACAGCACCAACATCCATCCATCAAAGCAGTATCACAACAGTGTTGGTATTCAACCCCTTGTGGCTGTTGTGCTGCCTTCAAGCACCAATCCAAATCCGGATAGGCCACCACCAGAATGCGGGCCATTGGGGGGTCAGGGTCCGACGGGTACCCCTTCCTCGTTGGGAGGCCTTCCCCAGCTGGGCCTCTCCGGTCTTCCTAGCCCAGCGCCTCAGGTCCTCCCACTGCTTCCTGCAGTGGGTGCTCCACCGGTTGTAGACCCCCAGGGTCCGCACTTCCTTGGCAATGGCTTGCCACAGGCCTTTCTTTTGATGGGCGCTGACCTGCATGGGACCCACAGAGCAAATAAACAGACGTCAGTATGTGTGCACCAAATATGGATGACATGTCGTTCCCTATGGAACGGCCATTGTTGAAAGGCATGTTTTTAACTCACATACAGTACAGTCTACGACTTGGGCAGCCACACATCGAAAACACATGCATACAGGCATCTGCCACAATCACACACATCTACGGATGACAGACACCAACTCACCTTCTCCTCTGGTCGCCCATACAACTTGGTATTCAGGGGTAGGACCCCATCCACCAGCTTCTCCAGCTCCTCCGTGGTGAAGGCCGGGGCCCGTTTCCCTGTGACCCGCACCATCTCAGGGACCAGAGTCAGGACACAGCAGCACATGCAGTGGAGTATTAGCCTGCACGGGAATCAGGAGTCAAGTGTCAAGGGTCTGACGAAATGGCATAGGTACTGCGGCGGTGTGCTCCTTCACTACCGCTGGCGATCATGATAGGCCCAGGTTCTCCATTAACAACCATGTAAACCAATGATCGGGTGCATGGCGGTGAACACCGCCTTCCGCCATGACGAATAATGCCAGCGGAATGAAGTCACTTCCACTCCCTCATACCTGGATGGCAGGAGGCTGCCATCTTGCTACCACCACTTCATCATAGCTTGGCACGGGCCCCATTCAGGGACTCCAAATCTCCGACCTTAGTCGCTTGCTGACATGAGTCTAGGTTCCACACATGCACCCATTTTTGGAATTGTGTCCACACTGAGATGCCAGTATTACAGAGTTAACTCAGCACACATATGCTTGACGGTGTACTTCAACTTTGCGTCTGTGTGTGTTACTTACGTGTCGCACTTACAAAGATACAGTGACATCTTGAGATGCAGCTGTATGTTTACACTCAATATGTGTTACTTCCTCCACCATAGGTACAGACCCATGTGGCGAGGGAGGGCCCTATCTGTTTACAGACGTCTGGTTGATTTGGAAACTATGGAGGAACGTCACATCATTATCACCTACAGACTCAATAGAGCTACTATCCATGACCTTAGTGCATTAATGGATCCTGTACTGAAACTGGCAAATCGGAATCAGCATGCCATCCCTACAACTGTGCAAGTGCTATCTGTACTCCTTTTTTTGGCTATGGCCTCATTTCAGGTGACAGTGGGCATTGGTGCAGGGGTCTCACAGCCAAAGTTCAGCGTCATCCTGTCAAAATTCCTCGATGCATTCGTCCAACACCAGCAAACATATGTCCAGTTTCCACAAAGGGCTGGACTTCCTGCCATCAAATCTGGATTTTTTGCCTTTGCCCACATACCACATGTGATTGGTGCCATTGATGGAACCCACATAGCTCTCATACCCCCAAGAGTGAATGAACAGGTGTACAGGAAGCAAAAGAACTATCACTCCATGAATATACAATTGGTGTGTACTGCTGACCAGTACATTTCACATGTCAATGCCAGGTTCCCAGGCTCAGTCCATGATTCCTTCGTCCTGAGAAATAGCAGTGTACCACACTTGAAAGGACAACTACAAAAGGACATAGGATGGGTCATAGGTGAGTGTGATATGACACTGGATCTGTACATAGCTGACAGCCAGCCAATATGCATGTGAAGTCAGTTTCTTAAGGTCCTGTTTCACCCACTTTTGCAGGTGATTCTGGCTACCCCAACTTGCAATGGCAGCTGACACCAGTGAGGAATCCCAGGACAGATGCAGAGAGGAATTATAATGAGGCCCATGGACGTAGTAGAAAGGTGATTAAGCGCCCAATAAGTCTCCTGAAGGCTAGATTTAGTTGCCTCCATCTCTCGGGGGATCGCTGTGCTATGTCCCTGACAAGGTGTGTAAGATAGTGGTGGCCTGCTGCATGCTGCACAACTTGGCTGTGAGGAAAGCTATTCCCCTTCTGGAAGAGGAAGGTGCTGTCAACCAGCCCTGCAACCTCAGAGAGGGGATGGGAGTGATGGTGAGGAAGAAGAGGGGGAGGATCTAAACTCCAGGAACCAGCTGCTCCACCTATACTTCCAGTGACTTTGAGGTACTTTGCACTTATGCTGATGTTTTCACTGCATACTTCCAGTCTTGCTCATTTAATTGGTAATGTGGCATCTATAGTCATTGACACTGTTAACTGATGACTGACGTGGCATGTTCCAGGGAACCCAATATTAGGTACACTGTGACATACTTCAGACACTACAGTGCATTGAATCCCCTTCTGCAATAAAGGTATGATGGTGAAATAGACTGGCTAATGCATACACACTCACAATTGACATCTCATATTGACAAGGGACATTCATTTTAAGTGCATAGATGTTTTTATTAAGTGACAAACTATGCATATTTCGTGGAACAGTGATAGGTTAGTGAGCACATGGTGCATATCCATACTCAGGTACATATGCTCAGCTGTTGGTAGCACTGGGTTTTATTCCATGTGGTCATTGGTAGATGGTGTGATGGCAGTGGCAAGTCAACAAGGGAGCACAGTGGCACACAAGGGAGACAGTTCAGGGCAGAGTCACTTCCTAGCACTGAGCTCGGTCTTTGCTGGTGTTTCAGTGGCCTGTCTGGTTCTGAGAGCACATTTGCAAAGCTGGAGCTGGGCTGCAGGGGTAGGGGTGCTGGTTTCCTGGGTGTCCTCAGGCAGTGCCACCAGTCGAGTAGCTGCTGCAGAGGTTGATGGCAGGGCGGTGTCCTGGCTAGTGGTAGGGGCTTGCAGGTGGGTGGAGGTCTCAGACTGGCGGCGGTACTGGTGCTGCAGCACCCCTGCAATGGTGGCCATTGTGGCATTGAGCTGTTTCCATTGCTCCGTGGCCTCCTGGTGGTGTGCTATCTGCAGCTTCTGATTCTGCTCTAAGGTGGCCAGGATCTGGCCCATCCTGTCCTGGGTATGGTGGTATACTCAGAGGACCTAAGATATCACCTCCTAGGCTGCTGCATCCATCCTTTGGCCACCCCCCTGGGCCACTGATGTCCTCCCACTGGCCCTCACCCCCTGTGCCTGTGTCCCCTGCACAGGTCTGGCAGTCCCACTTGCACTGGGCCCTTCCTCGTCCTGCCTGTTGGTGGGTGGAGACTGTGGCCTCTGTGAATGCGCGCTGCCAGTATGTGGCCGGGTGGTACTGGTGTGGGGTTGTTTGCCAGAGCAGATGATGGTGGCTGGGTTGTAGGTCTGTCAGTGGTATCCTGGGTGGTGCTTCTGGAGGGTGACAGTCCAGGACTGTGTGATGGGCCAAGGTATTGTTCACTTTCCATACATCCCTCTCCACTCTCCTGAGTGGGGCCTCTGGCCGTGTGCGGCTGTGGCACTCTTTGGCGTTTCCGTCCGGGTGGCACGGGTGGTGGTGCCTGTGGGGGGTGGAGGACATGTGGGTGTCAGGTACCTTTTCGGCAATTGATGCACAGCTCTTCCCTAATTTGTGCTTATATTTCCCTGTCATGGCATGCAAGGTCCCTTCGTGTACATATCTTTGCATTTTATGTGGGGGGCAGGTGCATTGTGGATGCTGTAGTGCCACTGGGAATCCATGCATGGGTAGGTGGCTGTGCACAGGGGGCATGATGGAGGGTGTTTGTGGGATTGTGAGCATGCAGGGTAGTTAGATGTGGGTGTTGTGAACTGGGTTTGGATGGGGTCCTGGTGGTAGTGAGAGTGGTGGGGTGATGCATGCATTATAGGTGGCGTGACTGTTAAGGTATTGTAGTTGACTTACCCGAGTCCAGTCCTCCAGTGAGTCCAGTGAGGCCCTCCGGGTGCAGGATAGCCAGGACTTTCTCCTCCCAGTCGGTGTAATCAGGGGGTGTAGGTGGGGGACCTCCACCAGTCTTTTGTACGGCAATGTTGTGCCTGGATGCCATTGACCGAACCTTCCCGCGCAGGTCGTTCCATCTCTTCCGGATGTCATCCCTTGTGTGTGGATGGTTTCCCACTGCATTGACCTTGTTGACAATCGCCTGCCATAGCTCCATCTTCCTGGCTACGGGTGTCTGCTGCACCTGTGCCCCGAATAGTTGTGGCTCGACCCTGAGTATTTCATCCACCATGGTCTTTAGCTCCCTATCTGTGAAGCGGGGGTGCTTAGGGGGTGCCATGGTGTGTGTTGTGGGCGGTGGGTTGTGGGTGTATTGGTGAGGGTGCTGTCATGTGGTTATGTGTGTGGGGTATACAGGTGTTTGGGGTTTGTATGTGTTTTGGTGGTGTATCTGTGCGTGTGACTTGTGTGATGTTGTTTTCAGTGTATGCGTGTTGTATTGTCAATCTCAGTTGTGCTATTGGCGATGCAAAGGATTGTGTGGTGTGCATTTGTGTGTTTTATAGTGTTGTGGATGTGTCAGGTGTGTGGTTTTCAAAGTTGCCAATGTGTGCCTTGGTGGGTCCCATTGCTGTCCGTGGCAGTCCGTATCGTCAATGGTCGTTTGGCATCCACTATCCGCCACGCTGATTTGTGCTTCATTATTTGGTGTGCAGAGGATTTGTCTGCATGGCGGTCACGGGTGGGGTGTATTGCCTTTCCGCCATCATAGGCCCTGGTGGTGGGTGGAGGTTGCAAGATTTTTGGAGGTTTAACTTTTTCGCATCATAATTCGGCGATATCCAGTCTTCCACCACTGGTGGCGTTCTGTTCACCGTCGCCACGGCGGTCGGTGGTGATTGACACCAAGTTCATAATGAGGGCCCAAAACTTCGATTGCCACAATAAAGAAAATCAGAAAAGGCATCTGGTTGTTGGACACCAGAACCAGGTTCTCTTTCCTATTTAACTAAACCCTAAACTATTCTAATTCTAAAAGAGTATTTGAGAAAGGGTCTACAAATAGAAATTCTATAGAATATTCTATTAAGAGAGGTGCAGTGGCATAAAGCCACATTGAAAATATGAGGTCTGTACCTCAGAAAGGTCTGTTCAGCTCAAAGGGTGAAAAGAATCTGCTTTTCTCACTAACTAAAGCTTCTTTAAATCATAGTTTCCCAAGACGATGATATCACAGTCAAAGCTTCTCGATTGAACCGCCAAATAAATTTAATTGGAAGTTACAACTTTCAGAGCCCTCAGACAACCTCCCTTGATACTCTTTGGTCTCTGCTGTCAACTTCCAGAATACTCCTCTTTGTCCTTGCATAGCTCATCTCAAACTTTCTTATCTCACACGCACAATAAGCTTCTTGTTAACGTTGTCTCAACTCCTAACACCTGCATCTCGGAGAGAAATCATTTAAAAAACACAAACTCCACATTGAAAGTTAACTGAAAAGAAAAATATGCGTGTAGGCCTTCACTTCAGCCAAGTTAATAAAACACAAATATACTGTCAGATTAAATGAATTCTAAGCATGACATGTGAGAATAAGGGAAATTATTACGTAGAATAATACCTTCAAAATTTGATTTCAAACAGATATACATGAAACATTACTTAAAATTTATATCCAATGGTGCACTCCACTGATATGATTTGCAGTGCAGCAATATAAAAACTCTTCATCATGTTATACAAAAGGAGACCACTAAATTGGGACCACCCTTTCACGTTCTCATTTCAGAGATGTAGTGGCACAGCCAAGCTACTCTCTTTCACATGCAATAGCTAGAATCAAACCACATTATTGGGCAAATGTTTTCCTTTTCTTAACTTCAGTTATAAGACATGCTTAAACCTAAATCATTAAAGAGTCTCCTTCCTCAAACCACTCCATAGTATCATTTACACTCTTAATTTCCTCCTCCAAACCAACAGGTGATAAAAACAGTCAACAGAGAGTCAACAACTTTTCTGCATACAAGAATCATGTACTGAGATTTGCCTACAGTTAAAACAGTCTTCCATGTATTACTGTATACAGAGAATTAAAGATGGGTAATGGTGAAGAACAGGGATGTTTTCCACCAAGGACTTCTAAGTGAGATCAAATAGACACGGAGAGCAAAGCTCCAGTTCTCTTGGATTGAGCTCAGAATACTGTGGTGAAAGACATCCTAGTTATACATTTTTTACCAAATTACAACTTATGTTATGTATGGCACTCCCAAATCATGTGTGCCTGCTTTCAACATCTATGCAGGGGCAGAAGTGTAATGGGGATCCAAACATACTGCTAGACCTGGCATCCTTGGCGTGGTTTCCCCTGACATTTTTGCCTTCTGACATCCTGTTTTGCTGACTTCGCTTTTGCTGGCTTTAGGACTCTGGCCACTTTACTGTTGCTAACCTGTGCTAAAGTGCATGTGTTCTGTACTCAAAACATGGTAACATTGGCTTATCCACCATTGGCATATTTAACTTACTTATAAGTCCCCATGGTCTGTAAATAAAATGCAACTACTGGACCTGCATTACTGATTGTGCAACCCACTTAAGTAACCCCTAAAACATGTCTCAGGCCTGCCACTGTGTGTGTGTGCAGTATAAACTGCCATGTTGACATGGCAAGTTAACACTCATTCCACTCTTTCCACAAAAAAAAAAAGTTGAACACATTTAGGTAATGAAAAACTGTTATATTCATATTTCATTACTCCAAGGCCTATCTCTCACGTAGGTTAACATTAGGGTTACCTTATTACATTTTATAAGTGTAATTTCCAATTGTGAAGAGATGGGACCCCCAAGTATGGTGTATCTGGAATCCTAGTTTGAAATCACAATTTATGGTGAAGTCGATTTTTAATTGTAATTCTAAAAATGCAATTTTTACAAAACTTGGCATTTTCCCACTTTCACAAAACTTGGCATTTTCCTACTTTAATCATTTTGTGCCTTCTGCTTTTCTCTGAATACATGTGTGGGGTGGGTGACAGCTGGGTTTTGTGCATTCCTTCCAGACAGCCACACACAAAGAGAACATAGGTGTGACTCATAGGTCATCAACATCCTGATGTGTCATCCTGGACGGGATGGGAGGAAGAAGCTGACACTTTCACCCGAATGGGCTGTACCTGTCCCCAAACAAAAAGCTGCTTACCCCCCGGTAGTTAGTCTGGAGCAGGAAGGGCAGAGACTTTGGGGCTCATTCTGAGCCCGGTGGTAAAAACTGCCTACTGCTGTGGTGATGGCCGACAAAAAACCATCACCGCGGCTACCAGCAATCTGCCGGATTTTGACCACAGCCAGATTTACGCCAGAATGATGGCGGGAATCCGGCTGTGGCCATGACGGCAGATGGCAGTAAGGTGGCGCTGCTGCCACCAGCAGCGCCATGCCAGTAGACCGCCGCCGGCCGTATTATGAGAATAATACAGCCTGGCGGTGTTCTGCTGGCGGACGCTGCTGCCGGCAGCAGCACCCAGCGCCATGTCCCGTCTCCTACCAGAGGACCCCCTGCCTACAGGTAAGTCGGGTGCTCCGACAGAGGAGTGGGGTGAGGGGTGTTATGTGTGTGTGGGTGGGTGTGTCTGTATGTCTGTGCATGCGTGTATGTATGTAAGTGTGTGTGTGTGAATGGATGTATGCATGCGTGGATGAATGTTGGAATGGGTGTGTGTATGTGTGTGTGTGAAGGGAGGGGCGTGTATGAGGGGGGTCTGGAGAGGAAGGGCAGGTGGGGGGGAAACCTGTTAAGACCCCTATCAGTGACAGAGAAGGGATTCCCTGTCACTGATAGTTCCTACAGCCATGGTTTTTGTTGAGATAAGGATGCCACAAAAACCACGGCGGTAGGCGGGGTCATAGTCCTGCAGGCGGGCAAGTGACGGCCCCTGGGCTGGAGAGTGAAGTCTCCAGCCCGGCGGTCGTTACCGCCCTGGCGGTCGGTGTGGTACATTGGTGGTTTGGCTTTTGCCAAAGCGCCAATGTCATAATATGGAGAAAAGTACCGCCAGCCTGTTGGCAGTACTTTCCTACATATTAAGGCCGACCACCGGGTCATAATGACCCCCTCTGTGTACCTCAAAGGCCTCTCTTTGAAATCTCCTCCACTTCAAAGCCACAAGTGGGTATATATACATGCTGGATCCCTGACATCACCAACTCAGCACACCTCTGTATCTAAGAGCACTCTGCCAGGAAGAAAGACTGCTGTGCTTCTGAAGGGACTGTCACTGTCCTAGACTTTGCTGGACACCTGCTCTCCTGCCTGTTGCCCCTTTTGCCCTGCTGCCCCTTTTGCCTGGAAGTAAGAAGGTCTGGACCTGCAGTTCTACATCCTCAGAACCAAAATGCCACCAAGGGCTTGCTGACTTGTCTTGTGTTCTGAAGTTTCAGGGACATCAAATACTTCACTTATCCTGCAACAGCCCCTGAACTTTGCTTGCTGGAAGTCTTAGCCTGCAAGTGGTACCAATTTGGTCCTGGGCCCTGGCAAATGGGTACAAATGCTGCAACTGTGAAATACATGCATCGCTGTCATTGTGGCGGTCAGAACTGATGCATCTCCTTCAACTCCGGCGCATCGCCTCTTCAGGAGACATTACATTGACTCCTTGACGATGGTGCATCACCTATGTTTAAGGGAGTCGGCAGTGATGCACACAAAGGGCTGAATACCCCCTGTAGTGAGTCTGGAGCCTGGGCAGGAAGGGCAGGGCCGCTGAGTACTTCAAAGGCCTCTCTTTGACGTCTCCCCTACTCCAAAGGCACAACTGGGTACAAGTATTGGGCCTCAGACACCATTACGTCAGTACACTTCTGGACCTGTAAATACTTTGCCAGGAAGACGGACCGCTGTGCTGCTGAAAGAACTGTCACTCTGCTGGACTCCTGCTCTGCTGTGCTGATCTGCTGCCTGCTGCCCTCCTTGCCTGGTATTGAGAAAGACTGGACCTGAATTTCTCCAACCCAGAACCACACAGACTCCAAGGGCTTGTTCACTTGCCTCCTGTTCTTCTGAAGTCTCAGGGATACAAAAGACTTCCAACACACCTGCTACAGGTCCTTGACCCATCTTCAACAAACTCCTGACCCCCAAGAGGTGCTTCTCCATTCTTGGGCCTTCGGAAGTGGCTTTTTAGCTCGTGAAATCAAGCTTTTGGGCTCTTTGTGAACACAAACTGACCCATTTGCACTGTAACTGCACCACTCGTATGAAGAATCAGCATGAACCACCACAAGTTCGATTCTTCACACAGCAAGCATCGCTGCTCATGACCGCGAGGCTCCAGTCCACCCACCCACAATGCGTGGCCGACTCTTCGCGCCTGCGGTCCACCACCAGAGATGGTCTTTTGCTCCCAGCGAACTTGTTCCCCATGACCGGGACTTTTGGCTCAACTTTGAGAAGGTAAAACTTCAGCAGGACTTGTCTGGGACTGTACCTGACCCACTTTCAATTGCGGTCGGTCTGAACTTTTGGATTGACCTTGGTCTAACATGACCAGATATCCCAGGGTGGCGCTTTATGCTTTTAGGCACTATGTGGCATTTTAATCTTTAAACATTCATATCTCAACTTCTACCTATTGGATTTTTACCCTTTGGTCTTGTTTTGTTCACAAAATTAAGTTCTATTTTTCTAACCAGGCTTGGTGTCTTTTGTGGTGTTTTCACTGTGTTACTGTTTGAAGTGTTGCACAATTACTTTACACATTGCCTCTTAAGTTAAGCCTGCCTGCTCTGTGTCAGAGGGTGAGCACAGATTAAATTATGGTGTGTATCTGACTTATCCTGACTAGGATTGTGGCTCCTGCTTGGACAGGGTGCAGACCTCTGCTGACCATAAATCCAGTTTCTAACACATACCAATAACCCTCTTCCAAAGGATAAAAAAGAAGCCTAGTCTCCTGGTTTTCACCCTTAACACAATCTGTGCCTTCCCTCTCCCTTCTCCCCAAAGCTATGCCCTCAGCTCTCCCATGCTGCACTGGCAGGAAGCCCTATCAGAGCAGGCTGAAATTAATTTATAAAATAATAAAAGGACTAAACAAACATTTTCCTCAACTCTTTCTAAGCCATAGCAATGAATAACCAGGTAGGTTTAAAATCTGGTTAATCATAATAAAGGTGTCCAATGGAAGCCACACATTGCATAAAGAATTACAGCTGGTTATCAGTAAATTAAAGGGATACTTTTAACCAAAGGGCTCTAACTACCATCAAATACAGAATGAAAGAGGCACACGTTGTCTATGATGCCACTCAGAACCCCGAGGTGAAAAATATCTGTTATTTATTTTTTACCCATCTATAATTTTCTGTCTTGTATGACCCCCAAAGTCAGCCTCCCCTTCCTTTAACTGATACACAGAGGCAGAGGAGTAATAGAGGGCCATATATAACTTGGTCTCTTCTTCCTGTTCCAAATATAAACAAAATACCTGGCCTCCTGCCACCCACTCCTACCGCTCTGCTCTTACATCCAGGGATGATTGGTGTTGCGGGGCGAGATGAGCATCGCCCGGCCAACCTGGGGAAGCAGCAAATGGGCGAGAAGAAACACCAAACACCTAGCAATAAATTCTGCTTGCTGCTTGGTGACCAAGATGTGTAAATCTTTTTTTTTTTCTTATGGGGTGGGGGAGGATAGCCCTTGGCCCTGCGTATGTGTTGGCTGGCTGAAGTTTTCCTTGACCTTGAGGCATAAATCAGGGCAGTGACGACACACTGGTGGGTGAGGTGGGTGTCTTATTGTGGAGAAAACACTTTTATTTTGGGCTTTATTCACATGGCCAAGTGGGAGTTGGAAGACCTCCATTAATCTCAATGCCTGGGGAGACAATGTGGGAGTGGTGGGTATGTCAGTGGCCTCTGCCTCTTCCACGAGGCCCAGCAACTCCTGTTGATTTTTTTTATGATAGGTGGCCTGGGGTCTGGGGGAAGAGTCCAGCAGCTTCCTTTGAGGTTCTTCTACAGTGATAGTTTGTGCCACTGCAGTTCAGTCACCATCCCCCAGGAGAATAAGTATATAGATGAGTGAGTTTGTTCTATGAGACATTTTGTTTTGGCCATGTACATGACATTTAGCAGTAGCACATGTTGTTGTAGACCCTGGCACGCTGGCTAGGCCTCGGACTCTTTCTGAAGTGCAGTCTGTTCAGTCCATTACCTGTCCATGTATGAGTAACAGGAACCCCAGTCAGAGACAGGGCTGGGCAACACTTACAGGTAAAGGCCTTGGAGGAGCAGGAAAAGTTGATGGGGCTGAAGGCTGGCGTGTCCTCACTGCCCATTCTGGAGGTTGGGTCCTGGGTAGGGTGCATGGGCGTGGGCCCCCAGATTCGGACATTCTGGTTTGCGGGACATACTGTCAAGGTAAGAACAAAGATAGAGCTAAGCAACAGTCAGGGTGCACCTTCTTGTTTCTAGTGAGCAACGACATGAGAACCCCAAAAGAACACAGGGTGCTCATTGGCGTCTTCCCCAGCCCAGGGCTGGCAGTGCATTGGGTGTGTCATCTTGCAGGTCCAAGTCCACAGCGCTCCCAGGGCAGCCTTTGATAGTGGGGCATAAAAGGAGTGTGGGGCTGTTCCCTCCCTCTGCCACTGAGTGGCAGTACCACACTGTGTGACTATGGGCAGGTCCAGGTTCACAGCACACCTCAGGCAGCCTCAAGTATTGGAGCATGAAAGCTGTGTGGCGCGGGCAGCGGTATTTCCTCTTCAGTGGTGGCTGTTAGAAATTGGGTCTCTAGTTGGCAGAGGTAGGTACCCTGTCCAAGCAGGGACATTAATCCTAGTCAGGGTAAGTCACAACACAACCTAACTTATCCTATGCTCACCCTCGGGTACTTTGGCACTGAGCAGGCAGGCTTAACTCAGAAGGCAATGTGTAAAGTACTTGTGCAATAACTCATGCAGTAACACTGTGAAAACACCACAAAAAGTATTTCACACCAGTTCAGAAAAAACAGATAATATTTATCTGAATAAAATAAAAATAAAACGACAAAGATCCAATATGCGCAAGTCAAGATATCACTTTTTAATGGTTTAGATGGGTAGTAATCCATACAAATCAGTGGATATCTGTTTCTAACACACAGTACATGGGATGTGTAAAAAATAATGATGCAGGGGGGCTGCAGAGCAGGTGATGGGTCAGAAAATAAAGCAATACGTATTTTGTTTTAGCGCAGAGGAGGTGATGCATCAATTCTTTCATTGTGTGCCAGCTGATGCATCGATTTCCAGGTGCGCAGTCTTGGTACCTTATTGCGGTGCAGGGATATTTTGACACCCAGGGACGATGCGTGGAAAATACAAAACACGCTGTGATGATGAAACAGTTGTTTTGTTGATCCGGGAGGTGCTGTGGAAATTTTGCAGCCGCGAGATAGGTGCTGAATCGATTCTGCAGGTGGTGCACCAATTTTCCAGCGCAGTGGATTTTCTACCCCTGGTGAAGTCTTTGATGTGGGGGAAGGCAAAGTCCTTTCAGCAGTCAGAGGGCAGCTGGACAACAAGCAGGAGAGCAGTCAATCCAGAAAAGCAGTGCAAATGAGTCCTTTAAGGCAGCACATCAGTCTCTCTGACAGATTCCAGTTGTAGGTCCAGAAGTATCTGATTTGAGGGGTCACAGACCCAGTATATGCACCCAAATGTGCCTTTGAAGTGGAGGAAACTTCAAAGAGTAGTTCTGAAGTATACCAGTTCCCCTTTGAACCCAGTCCCATCTGCCAGGAGACATGTGGGGGGTTATCATTCCTTTATGTTAGGTCAGGCCACTGGAGTTTGAAGTGGAAGTGAGAGCCTTTCCACCCTTTCCTGCCCAGGAAGACCCTGTCCTGTGTTTATGGCTGTTTGGGGGGAATGTACAAGGGGAGCTGTCAACTAGCACAAACCAGATGTGGTATGGTGACAGGCTGTAAGGCACAGAGGGGGTCATTACAACATTGGCGGTAGAAGCCGCTTACCACCGTGCAGAAGACCGCCAATACACCGCCGTGGCCGTGGAAATCCGACACAGCTATTATGACCCATATCTCGGAATCCGCCGAAAGTCAGACACCCACACAAGTCCGCCACACCAAAGGTCAGTGATAAACTGGCGAGAACAAAACCTCCACCGTCACGCCAACAGAAACACGCCCATGCTATCACAACCCACGAATCCACGCGGTGGTCTTTCAACCGCGGTATTCCATTGGCGGTACACACCGCCGCGCTCAAAATACACACACATCTCCAAAACACCGCCACATTGGACAATTCCAAATACACACACCTGATACACATACAAACACCATTCCCACACACCCAACACAATATAAAACACCCCCCCACATCACCCACAAACCACTACGATCAAACATTATTGACGAAGGCCAGAGAGACTGCACAGCATAGACAACCCCACCACACAGAGGCACACAACACAATCACCCACACAACATCCACGCACAAAACACCACACACCACTACACATCACCACACTCCTCCCCACATACACCACCCCACACATCACCTACACCACCACATGGCATGGCAAAGACACCCCAGGTTCTCGGAGGAGGAGCTCAGGGTCATGGTGTAGGAAATCGTACGGGTAGAGCCACAGCTATTTGGAGCACAGGTGCAGCACACCTCCATAGCTAGGAAGATGGAGCTATGGCGATGAATATTCAACAGGGTCAACGCAGTGGGACAGCACCCAAGAAATCGGGAGAACATCAGGAAGAGGTGGAATGACCTACGGGGGAAGGTGCGTTCCGTGGTCTCAAGACACAACATCGCGGTACAGCGGACTGGCGGCGGACCCCCACCTCCTCCCCCACAACTAACAACATGGGAGGAGCAGGTGTTGACCATTATGCATCCGGAGGAGTCGGTGGAGGAATGGACTCTGGTAAGTTAAATCTTAACTATCATATCCCCCACCCTACCTGCATGCTATCACAGACCCCCACCCTCACCCTCCCCTCCCTATCACTCCAACTCCTCACTAATGTACTAATAACACAAACCACACATCCCAAAACCAAGCCCTGCATGACACAACAAAGCATGGACACCCCTCACTAAAGCATGCCCACTGCACATACCCATAACACCCCCCAACCATCATCACACAAGCCCCCACACAGGAATGCTAGCACTGAGGTACACGGTCACCCACCCATTGCACACCATGACACATACAGATGCAATAATCATGCTTTTACACCCCTGCAGGACCACTACCCAACGTCACCAGACAGGAGGGTCCAGACATCTCCACTCCACCCAGAGAAGAGGCCCACAGTGATGACAGCAGCTCTGATCCAGATGACCTCTGGATCCAGATGACCAGCCCGGACCATCGTGGGCCTCGGGTCAGTCAGTTCCCCTCGCACAGGCACAGCCCAACACAGACCTTCCACCCTCTGGAAACACCAGCACAGCACCCACCCAGCGGGCCCATACCTCCGTACCCAGGACACGTCAATCAGCTGTGTGTCCACCGCTACAGGGAACCCAGGATAACCCACCACCCCAACAACAACAGGGACCTGGGGGCAGTGGTAGTGGGCACACGGTCCAGGGGACGGAGGCACAGGAACACAGGGGAACTGGGAGGGCTGCTGTGCGACAGGGGGCGGACAGGCCAAGGGAACCCACTCTCCACGAGGCCCTCTCCTCCATCATGGGAGCATACCACCACTCCCAGGAGACGATGGCTAAGGTCCTGGCCAAGTTTCAGGAGACCCAGCGCCTGCAGGAGGAACAGTATTTGGGGTTCAGGGAGGAACTCGGAACCATCAGCTCCGCCCTGAGCACCATCGTAGGGGTGCTGAAGGACATACAGAACACCATGAGGGACACCGTGGCACTCCAAGGGGCCCCTGACACTAGCATGGACGATGAATTGCCCACCACCTCCGCCAGCGCTAGTGGACAGGACGCCCCGCCACAGGACCACCACACCAGCACCCCACCCCCTGCAGACGGAGAACCACCCCGCAAGCGGTCCCTGAGATCCAGGAACAGGACAGAGCACGATGCCAAGACCCCCGCCAAGAAATTAGACCACCCTGATTGTCATCCCACTGTCCCACTTTGTAACCCTGTCCATATTGGAACTGCCCCAGCTCCACTTCCTATGCCCATATGGGCAGTGCACCTGTGAGACTAATAGACTGGAGTCTGCCATGGACATTCCTCCACCATCACCCCTCACCATTTTACCACCCCCTCCAATAATTAGCACTTCAATAAACACCCTTAAAGCACAAAACAATCTGGAGTCAGTCTGTGATTTTGAAAATGTGTATTAGCTATGACAGTGACAAAATCTGTTCACAAATGTAATGTCAACAAACCTCTGTCACACATCACAAGTCCATGAAGAATGCAAGCAGATGACACATGTTGGTAACCACACCTGTGAAACCGTAATGGAAATGTACAACTCAGTTACCAAATACTGCTTGAAATTGACAGACAGGATAGAGGTAGAAGTGTGAAAGTACTTGTAGTAGGCAAGAAAGTGTTCTCACCTGTGTGTCACTGGAAATATCGCTGGATGACTGAGTCCCTTTTGTCAATGTCTTCTTCCTCTGCTTCCTCCTCATCACTGTCCACAGGCTCCACAGCTGCCACAACACCGTCATCTGGACCATCCTCCTGCAGAAAAGGCACATGGCGTCGCAAAGCAAGATTGTGAAGCATACAGCAGGCGATGATGATCTGGCACACCTTCCTTGGTGAGTAGAATAGCGAACCACCTGTCATATTGAGGCACCTGAACCTGGCCTTCAGGAGGCCGAAGGTGCGTTCGATCACCCTCCTAGTCAGCCCATGGGCCTCATTGTAGCGTTCCTCTGCCCTGGTCCTGGGATTCCTCACTGGGGTCAGTAGCCATGACAGGTTGGGGTAACCAGAGTCACCTAATAGCCACACACGGTGCCTCTGGAGTTGACCCATCACATAAGGGATGCTGCTATTCCGCAGGATGTAGGCGTCATGCACTGAGCCAGGGAACATAGCATTTACATGGGAGATGTACTGGTCTGCCAAACATACCATCTGTACATTCATGGAATGATAACTCTTCCGGTTCCTGTACACCTGTTCACTCCTGTGGGGGGGGGACCAAAGCCACATGGGTCCCATCAATGGCACCTATGACTCTGGACAACACGTTGGAAAACATAGGCTGGGACATCCCTGATGCCATGGCCACTGTTGTTTGAAATGACCCACTTGCAAGGAAATGGAGCACTGATAGCACCTGCACTTGAGGGGGATCCCTGTGGGATGGCAGATAGCTGACATCAGGTCAGGCTCCAACTGGGTACACAGTTCCTGGATTGTGGCACGGTCAAACCTGTAGGTGATGATTAAATGTCGCTCCTCCATTGTCAACAGGTCCACCAGCGGTCGGTACACCGGAGGATTCCGCCATCTCCTCACATGTCCCAGCTGACGGTGCCTAGGAAGGACAACAGAGACCACATAGTCAAGCAACTCAGAGGTATGTACCCACAGCTACACAGAACACAAAACATAATCCAAAAAGTTGTCTGTATGTGTGTTGAGTCCAGTCCTAGGTATGTGTGACACAGTTGAAAATGAAGCCATGTGGGCCCCTGAAATGGCGGCTGTCTGACATCTAAACTGGGACAATGGGATGTGCGGTAACTGCGCTGGCGTTGTACACCGTCGCGGTAGGCGGTCGAAGACCGCTGCGCAATGCTGCATTGGTTAACATTGGACCCTATGGGTCCCAGGAGCCAATGACGAAGTGCGCCGGTGGTGATGATACACACCGCCGCAGACTTCACCGCCGCGGACGTCACTGCCATTTTCTATCTGTTGAATCACTCGATACCTGAACTTCGACAGGAGAGGACCTATACTGCAAGTGCTGCTGTGACCTCGGTCTGGAAGAGACAATGGCTTGTGCGTCTGGGGAAAGGGCCCCTGCCTTCACTGCACAGGAGTTGGAGAAGCTCGTGGACGGGGTCCTCCCCCAGTACACGCTACTCTACGGTCCTCCAGACCAACAGGTGAGTACACAGGGAGTAAGTTGGATGGGCTATGCCTGGGTGGAGAGGGCTGGTTGTAAGAAGGAAGGGGGCAGAGTTCTGCGAGCATGAAGGACTGTGAATGCATGTGCCACATGGCAAGGGTAGGGATGTGGGCCACTCACTTCGACGGTGCAGTTGGTAATGACTTCTCTTCTTCCCCTGTACATTTCATGTAGGTCAGCGCCCACCAGAAGAAGGATATTTGGCGTGCCATCGCCAAGGACGTCCGGACCCTGGGGGTCCACCAGAGACAGAGCACCCACTGCCGTAAAAGATGGGAGGACATTCGCCGCTGGAGCAAGAAGACGGCGGAGGCTCAGCTGGGGATGGCCCCCCAACGTGGGAGGGGTGCCCATCGCACCATGACCCCCCTGATGTTCCAGATCCTGGCGGTGGCCTACCCTAAGTTGGATGGGCGCTTGAGGGCATCACAGCAGACACAAGGGGGTGAGTACACTCTCATGCAGCGGACTTTGCGCGCAGTGAAGGTGTCTGGGTGGGGGAGGAGAGCTGTGGGTTTCCCTAGGCCAGGGCGAGTTCCGTAGGCTATGCCCCTCCGTAATGCAGGCCATGTGTCACTCCACCCCACCTCTGTAGAGTGCCAAGTACAGGTATACATGCCCCTGTGTCATCTATGTGTGCTAATGTCCACCATAGCCATGTAGGCCATATATCAGGAACTGCATCAGTACAGCCCAACAGCGCGGCGTAGTGCAGGGGGCTGCTGTGTCTGTATTGTCCCCCAACGGTAGCGGTAAGCTATGCACTCAACCTGTCTTTCTTCGGTCACCCCCCCACCTTTTTGTGCTCTCCCTGTTCTTTTGTGCATCAGCATCATCAGGCAGAGGTACAGTGGCACCGGAGCACAAGGGAGCTGCATCCCACATGGCCATGGAGGGCCACACCACGGACTCAGAATACACCAGTGGGACGGAGGGCGAGGGGAGCTTCACGGCGGTCACAGGATCAGCAACCAGCGACACGGACTCGTCCTCCGATGGGAGCTCCCTTGTGGTGGCGGCAAAATCTGTGCCCCCCACTACTACAGGTACAGCTGCCACCCCCCCTACCAGCCAGCACCGCCCTCCCAGCAGCCCCTAAGCCTTCACCCCGTGCCCGCTCACCCAGGAGGGTGGGCATCACCTTCGCCCCAGGCACCTCAGCCCCTGCCCCTGTCACCTCTGCTGCCCTCAGTGAGGAGGCCATTGACCTCCTCAGGTCACTCACTGTTGGGCAGTTTACCATTGTGAATGCCATCCAGGGTGTAGAAAGGGAGTTGCAACACACTAATGCATTCCTGGTGGGCATTCATTCTGGTCAGGCTGCCCTTCATCGAACCCTGCAATCTCTGGCCTCAGCACTGATGGCAGCCATTGTCCCTGTCTCTAGCCTCGCCCCTCCAACTTCCTCCACCCAGACCCAATCCCCTGTACCCCAGCCTATCCCAAGCACACCATCAGACCAGCCTGCACACACGTCAACACACAAGGGAAGCTCAGGCAAACATAAGCACCACACATCCCACAGGCACTCACGCACGCATCACACACATACAGGCAAAGCAACATCCACTGCCTCCACTGTGTCCCTCTCCTCGTCGTCTCCCTCCTCCCTCCCAGTGTCGTCTACACTCTCACCTGCATGCACTACCACTACAGCCACTAGGTCCCGCACCAGCACACCCACCACCACACCCCGCTCACCTGCACTCACCACCCCCACTACCATTTACACGTCCCCTGTGTCCTCTCCCAGTGTGTCTGTGACGCCCCCTCCCAAAGTACACAAACGCAGGCACACACCCACCCAACATACATCCACCTCACGACAGCCTCCAGCGCATGCACCTGCACCCAAATCAACAAAGGTTACACCTCCTACAACCACCTCCTCTTCCTCCACTCCCAGACCCCCTCCAGCTACCCGTCCCAGGGTTCGTAAGAAACTTTTCCTGAGCAACCTTGACCTCTTTCCCACCACCACCCCCCTCCAATTCATAGGTCCCGTACTAGCACCTCAGCCAAAAAATCTCTGGTACCAGTGGTGCCTGTTAGAGGTATGTGGAGTGCACCGGGCACCAGGGCAGCCAGTGTGACACGGAGCCACAGCTAAGCCAGCCCCCCCCTGTGAAGCACCAGAAGTTGGACAGTGCCCGACGGGATGGGGGAAGACTCCAGCCGGCAAAGCCGCTCACAAGGGTCCCGGGGGGACTGTTCACTCAGCTGTGACTCCTCCCAAGGTGGGGAAGGGGCAGAAGACTGCGCCAAAGTCTGGGAAGAGCAGCACGGCGGAGAAGCCCGCCATCATCCCCGCTGCCCAGGAGACCACCGCCAGCCCCATCGTCAGTGGCCAGGAGGCCACCACCAGAGTCAGTGCCCAGGAGGGCAGTCCTATCGTCACTGGCCAGGAGGCCACCACCAGAGTCAGTGCCCAGGAGGGCAGTCCCATCGTCACTGGCCAGGAGGCCACCGCCAGAGTCAGTGCCCAGGAGGGCCCCGGCAGCCACAGCCCTGCTGGGCAATGAGGGACCACCATGGCAAACACTGCTGCACAGGTCAGAGACAGCAAAGTCAAGCACCGCTGAACAGGGCAAGCACCGCTGAACAGGGCAAAGACCGCCATGAAAGCACCGCTGAACAGGGCAAAGACCGCCATGAAAGCACCCCTGAACAGGTCAGAGACAGCAAAGTCAAGCACTGCTGAACAGGGCAAGCACCGCCAACTCAAGCACCACTAGCCCATGTGCGGCAGGGGCAGTGACGGAACTGGGACCGTCACGGGAGAGTGATGCACTCTGGGCACCAGTTCCCCTCCAGAACCTGTGGAGACATGCATCCACTACCTCAGTCCTTAACAGGATGAAGCACTCTGGGCACCAGTCCCCCTCCAGAACCAGTGGAGACATGCATCCACTACCTCAGTCCTTAACAGGATGAAGCACTCTGGGCACCAGTCCCCCTCCAGAACCAGTGGAGAACAGCATCCACTCCGTCTGTCCTTAACAGGATGAAGCACTCTGGGCACCAGTCCCCCTCCAGAACCAGTGGAGACTGTTATCGACTTGAGAGACTGTGGCTTTGCACTCCTCAGGATGGTACAGTGGGCAAACCACCCACTGTAGAGACTTGAGAGACTGTGGCTTTGCACTCCCCAGGATACATCAATGGGCATGGAGCCCCCTCGTGGATCTGGCGTGGTGCTGTCATCCGGCTGAGGTGCCCCCCCTTCCCTTCCCCCTGAGGTGCCTGTTATATTTCTATCTGATGCCCCAGCAGTGTTCTCTCCGTTTTGCTCAGGTATCGTGTGTGGGCCTCGCCCATGAATTTTGGGCCCAGTGGTCCACGGACATTGCATGGTGCATACCTGCACTACTAATCGTGATGTATATTTTGTTGAATGTGTATATATATCTGTATATATTTGCTTACTGTATTTTGATACATTACAATGGTTGCACTCATTTCCTTTTGTCTTTGCATTCTTCTGGGGGTTTTTGGGGTTGTTACTGTTATGTTTGGATATGCATTAGTGTGTGTGTTGTAGTGGGTGAGGTTCGGGGTGGGCGTGGGAGGGGGGTGTTGCGTGTGTGTGTCCCTGACTTTTGCTTCCCCCCTCCCCTATGTCATAGGTGCAGTACTCACCGTTGTCTTCGGCGCCGGCGTTGTTGATGATCGTACAGGAGCAGGAAGCCTATCGCAGGGAGTATTTGGAGTTCCGGCTCCATGGTGTCCTCCTTCCTCGCGGAGTGTGTAGAGGTGAGCGTTTTCCCATTGAAATGGCTGTTTCTGACGTGTTTTTATCCACAGTGAATCCACCCCGGAAAATGTGATGGATTGGTAGGTTGTGATACTGTGGGCGGTACTTTGTCTCCCGCCTGTCTGTTGGCAGTGACCGCCGCGCTATTTGTCTGTACCGCCTTGGCGGTCAGAGTGTTAAAGTGGCTGTTTTTGTTGGCGGTTTCCGCCACGGTCATAATTCCCTTTTTTTTCCGCCGGCCTGTTTGCGGTCTTACCGCCGCTTTAACACCATCCGCCAGGGTTGTAATGACCCCCAGAGAGCAGTAAGTGCAGAGAAATGCCTTCTTTCTAAAAGTGGCATTTCTGAATTAGTATCCAACTTCACCAGTAAGCAAGATTTCCTACTACCATTCCAACCATACCAAACATGACAATTCCACTACGTTCATATCAGAAATGATCTCTTAAAAGTATATAAGGGAATTTCCAGTGCTGGCCTATGAGAGGAGCAGCCTTCACTATAGTGAAAAACTGACTTTGGGGGTCTTTCACTACCAGGACATCTAAAATTTACATGTACATGTTCTGCCTTTTACTTACATAGCACCCTGCTCTATGGGCTACTAAGGGCCTACCTTAGGGTTGACATATGTAATAAAAGGGGAGTTTAATGCTTGGCAAGTAGTTTTAAATCCCAAGCAAACATGGCAGTCAAATTACACACGCAGGTCTTGCAATGGCAGGCCTGAAACATGGTTAAGAGATTACTTATGTGGGTGGTACAATCAGTGCTGCAGGCCCACTAGTAGAATTTAATGTACAGGCCCTGGGCACATATAGTGCACTTTACTGGGGACTTAGAGGTAAATTAAATATGCTAATTGGGTAAGAGACAATGTTACCATGTTTAGGGGTGAGAACACAAGCACTTTACCACTGGTTAGCAGTGGTAAAGTGTGCAGAGTCCTAAAACCAGCAAAAACAAGATCAGAAAAACCCTAAGGCTGTCAGGTCTAACATGTGCGTCCCCCGCTGAAAGCTACCCAGGTCCTTGGGAAAAATCTTAACTAAGGCAGAAGAATCTGGAGAGACTATCATCACTGGCGTGGTCAGTCCGAGGGTGATGCTCCACCGTAATGTGAATTCCCTGTAGGGAGGTAGACCACCTCAAGAGTTTATGATTTTTACCCCTCATTTGCATAAGCCATCTGAGGGGCCTGTGGTCTGTCTGAACCCGGAGGTGACTCCCAAGCAGGTATAGTCTAGGTACTTCAGTGCCAAGACCACAGCAAATGCTTCTTTTTCAATGGTACTCCACCTCTGTTCCTGTGGAAACAACCCTCCTGCTAATGAAGACTACTGGTTGGCCTAGGCCTTCCCCATTCAGCTGTGCTAAGACTGTCTCTGTGTCACGCTCTGAAGCATCCGTCGGCACAATTAATTTCTTGGAATAATCATGGGTCCTGAGCACAGGTGCTGTTCACATGGCTTCCTTGAGAGTATCAAAGGCTTTCTGACAAGCCTCTATCCAGATCACCAATCTGGGTTGCCTCTTTGAAGTCAGCTCAGTTACAGGGGCAACAATGGTACCACAGCCCTTAGACATCTAATAAAGAAGGGGAGGTGGTCACACCTCTTCCTTGCAGGAAATCTTTTGTTCTGCCTTTCCAGCCAGGCTCACCAGCAGGAAGGCAGAACAGTGTCTGAGGTCAGTAGCAGCGTGGGCTGGCGGCTAGACCCTGTAAGGCTGCACAGGCAGAACTGGGGGATCCTCTAAGGAACCCCCAGAGTACATGGTATTATGCCCACTGGGATGGATGTAGTTGCATGATTTCAATATGTTTGATTCCAAACATGCCTAGGTTCCGAGAAGTCATTATCAGGTTGGACCACTTGTGTTGACCAGTGTCTACTACAAACCTTAAGATGGCTTCCCCATACTTAGAGTCCAGGAATGGGCCTGAGGTCTGGAGGGACCCCCTGCTCTTGTAGGGGTACCCTCACACTTAGAGACATGCACCCTGCCCTTGGGCTCAGGGGCCTACCAGAGAGGTGAATTATGTCTAAGTGCAGTGACCAGGTTCAATGGTTAAAGGATGCATACACCATTTCACGCAGGCAGCAGTGGCAGACATGCAGACACAGTTTGCATGGGCTCCCATGGGTGGCACACTATATGCTGCAGCCCATGGGAGCCTTAGGGGGGAACAATGCCCTGGGTACCTAAGTACTTTATACTAGGGACTTACATGGGTGCCCCAGTATGCCAATTGTGGGTGTAAAATGTTTAGCAGCAACCAAATTTAGAGGAGAGAGAACAAACAGTCACTGGGGTCCAGATTACTGGGTCCCAAGTGAAGTACAGCCTAAACACACTGACATCAGGCAAAAAGTGGGGGTAACTATGCTAGAAAGATGGCACTTTCCTACAACTGCCAAAATGGGTTTTGCCAGCATTTGTATGGTTAATGGGCATACACTGAGGACCTTACCAGCAGAATACTGTTTGGATTCTGGTAACAGACCTAGTAAAACCAACTTCAGCCAAACCTTGCTACCCAATTGCAGATTCTAATCTCCATGTTTACACCAGCCTAAAGGCCTGTTGTGTTTCACATGGTATCATTAGGGTTTTAGGAACTAATAAAACATTTTGATTCATTGCATCCTTCTACCCCTTTGAAGTGAGCCATCTTCAGCCAAGACTGGCATCCTATACCCAGACTCTGATCTCGATGTTTATGTCTAATCTCCTTGTTTATGTCTGCCAAAAGGCATGTTGTGTGTCACATAGTGGCATTAGAAGTCATAAGCTAATAGGACCTTTGATAGTTTCATTGTATTTACTTTGCCACCATGAACCAATCAACAGTCATGGAAATAAACATGATGGACTGATGGCCTACCTGTCACCTTTTGGCTCAGTGTGTGGTATTGCAGGCACTGTAGGGCTTTGTCTTCCATCCATGAGCACAGACTGTAATTCCTGAGATTGATAAAATGAGAACCACTGAAAGTGCTGATAGCAAATATCCATTATCTGTCAACAGCGCCAAGAGACTTTCTTAGGTCTGAACTTTGGGCTCAAAAATACAACTTGAACTGGCCTCGACTATGGCAGTGATTACCTGGTCTCAGCAGTAGACAGGGCTGTCAAGAAATTGGATTTCATGAGTCCCATATACTGCATTCCCCTTAAACCTGACACAGAAAACTGGCTTTCATTAACATGGCGTCTGGCCTTCAGTAGCTGAGTAGAAGATGCCAGGTGGATTACAGCGTCCCTTGGAAGCTGGTGCTCCACTCCAGTATCTGGCTACCAGCCGGGATGATCATAAGAGGATACTGGACAAAACCCTCATCAAGAATTTTCTTTCATTCAGTCACTTCATATTTCTATTTTCCAGTTGTGCAAGCTGTCGGATCTTAAATGTTGATCTGCCAAACACCCAGTCCTGTTCAGAATTTATACTATTTGCACCAGTTAACTGCCAGATGTGAGCTGTTGTGCAGCTACATCTTTGGACAAACCTGTCAACTATCAGCTTTCAATGTTGAGCTGCCTGTTAAGCTCTTAACTCTGTTTCTATGTGGGTCAGTAATCTTTTGTCAATCGTGGCTGTACAATTGTTTTCGGGGTATTTATTGTATTTATGTATGTAATAAAATATGTCTCTGAACTGGAGGAGGACTTGTTTAATGTTATTCAAATACAAAAGATAGTGGTCCTTGCTTTACCTTCTTTGTGCTGCTGGCGGCCTGGGAAGCAAAATCAAATGAAGTCCTGAGACACTATGGTTGAGAGAGGGCATCAATAGCAACCCATAAGGTAGTTATTAAGCTGGGAATACAAACACTCTTCTGCTCAAGGGCATGTTGTTCTTATCCCTTTTTCTGTCATGTATAGTCTGTTTACAAGATGACTCCTAATCTTCCAGGGCTCTCTAGGGCACCGCTGTTTGAAGTCATATTTTCTAGCTGCATTCTTCCCTACTTAATTTGTACTCCTTGCTGGCTATTGTTTACATCCAACACAGACATTGTGAGCCTTATGGCAGTGTAAAGTAAGACATGAGGCCTTTTCAAAAACAAGCTCATTTGATGGGCAGGAGAAGAAGGCAAGGATGCATTGCAAAGCAACAGACAGTGTGTGTGCAAAAGGTAAAAAAGGTAAACAGTGTTCAATGTCCTGGTCTAAAATGTCACATTATGTCTAGGGTGAGGCAGATGTTGCCAGTGTGCTACTCTGAAGAATGCTTCTAAGTCAAGCAATCATCTTAAGCAGGTCCTAGATTTTATAGTTAAAATGTATTTCAACAACATAACATGCATCTGATATAAGAATGGGGTTACTGTTTAATGTGTAACTTGCAGTATTTGAAATAAAGTATCTATAAAACGCTTTCTGGCATATTTCGGAGGTTTTGAAAATAAGCCATTGACATTTAGCACATTCTACCATTCTGTACAGCCTGGTTGATAAAATTTTCATTTTGCACTAGTCACTACTGTTTGTTTTCTGCACTATCATCTCACATCTCATTTTTACTTGTGCATTATTTTTACTTTTATTTTTACTTACTAACAGGGGCCATCGATTGACCCATTAACTGACAGCAAGGCCAGCCTCACTACAAGACTCAAATCACTGTCCTACTCACACCACTTAAATCCCTAGCTCATGTTGTGTTAAACACCATTAACGCAGTTGACCAGCCACTCCTCACACCATTTGTGAGGCTGAAGGAAAAAGAGAAAATGCAGATCAAACGCTTAGGACCAGATACGCCTGATATCAAGCTTGAACAGTCTGTCAAAGATTGGAGAAAATATAACACTAGAAAATTCATTAGTTCTACCTGGTGTACAAAGAAAACATGGCTTATTGCTAGCACTGCTACTAGCAGAGCTAACTATAACTTGTACCCCACCATGCACTGCTTATGACCTCACATACGACATCACTCATGACACATTCTATGACATTATGACATCACTGATGACATCTCAAATGACATCATTGATGATGTCACATCTCCCACCAAGAGGCCTTTTGTTGCCCTTTCCTGGGAGCCAATCACACCTACTGGCAGAAGGGCATCATGCTGTCTCAGGTGACAACAGCTGCAGTCAGTCAGAAATGGCTATTTGAATTTTGGGACAAAAAAGTAGTGACTTTCTGAAGTCAACTTTACATTAAAAGTTACTTTAACTCTGACTTCAGCGATATGTTGGGGTTAATGTAACAATTCATTTGATACCTTGAAGTACAATATTTGATGGTCCTAAATGGAAGTTAGCACTTAGCAGTTGGGCTAGTGCAAAAGCATATTAGTCAAGAGGACTATTAGCCTTGCTATAGTAAAAATGGCAAGTTATCACTGTCAGGAAATGTCAAACTTAAAAGAAACATGCCCTTCTTTTTACTATTTGGCACCTAGCCTTATGGGGAACGGCGTTGTGAATGCCCCACTTTAGCAGCTGCAGCGGAGGTAAAATCCTTGATGGGCCTCTCCTGTCTGCAATTCGGCAGAAAAAAACTCTTAACTAAAGTGAAAGAAAGGAAGGGGGTGTCGATGGTTGGGTTAATGAGTGAAGGGTGGATGGATGGGTAAGTGTATGGGTGGATGGGGAGATGGATGAATAAGTGAAAGAATAGATGTAAGGATGGTTGAGTGTTAGAATCAATGGATGTGTTAAAGGTAGGGTAGATGGATGGGAGGATGAAAGAATGGATGGATGGATGGATCAGTGAAAGAAAGGATGGATCAGTGAAATTGAGGATTGCTGGATGGATGAAAGGACGGATGAATGCATGAATGAGTGAAAGGGTGACTGGATGATGAGAGAAAGGATGGATGGATGAATGCGTGAAAGGATGTCTTTACTTTGTCACTGCAGTGGTGGCACAATGAGCACTGAGGTCAACTTAACGTACAAGCCATGTCTACACTTTATACCAAATACTTGGTGTTTATAGGTAAGATTAACTATGCCAATCAGGTATTAGACAATTTTGCATACATTTGAGGGATCAGAGCACATATACTGGGAGCTGATCAGCAGGGCCCAGTGCACTTCAGAGTCAAAAAACCAGCAGCATCAGTCTGAAAATTTGGGGGGTGGGTGATCATACAAAAAGAGGCATTTTTTTACAATCATCACATGTGCTGTCAGATAATAACTGTGTAAATTTGGTAGAGCAATACCACTATCCTACATGCTCTAAAACAGTTTTAAGTATTGCTCTCTGCGTCAGAAGGAGTCATTTTACAGGCCATAGAACAATCCAAGGAGCACAGTCATTTTAAATACTGGTGCTCCACACAGCATAGATAGCAGAAGAGTCCCCAAATCCTGCAGCTCCAGTTCTGAATTGTGAGAATTGGGGTGTACTATATGGTACAGTTGTGCAAACCTACAGTGTAATACACTCACAAATCCATCTTGGGCCTAGTCAGGCCTGGTTAGAAAACATTTAGCTCAACCTGGGCAAGGCTTAAACAGAGGAACTAATGTAAAGCGTTTTGAAGTACTAAAGAACGAAATAAGTAATTCACACAACACAAAAGACATCTGACACCAATTTTTTAAAAATAGACTATATTTTAAATAATTTTTAGAGCCGAAGATGAACACAATTCACTGGAGGGTTCCAGAGATAATGATTGTAAAGTAAATGGAACTCTCAGTACTTTTAGTCACAATCACAAACAAGCATTGGTACCGTAAAGTTTGGAAACCTTTGACAAGTTTAGAAGAGTTGAGTTCGGCTACTCCGACTCGACTAGGGTGACCTAATCCAGCAGGGGAATGGTTGAGGGGGGGCACTAAGCAGTATTTGATAGTTGCATGGTCACCAAAGTGTTCTTCAGTCCAGTTCTGATCTTTATATCACAACAGTTATAGACTTTAATGGAGTAGTCCTGATACTAGGAATGCAGGAGATCGAGGTTGCTGTGGGTGCTATGAGGTCGATGTGGGTGTCCCTGCAGTTACTACTTTGTCCACAGTTGAGATGGGGTGCCTGGGCCACAGAGGTCAGTGTCCCTCGAAGTATGCTTTGATCCAGTAGTAGGCCAGCTGCTGCTGGTCTACTGGTCACCCCCCCACACACACACACACGGCAGTCCAGTGTTATCCTTTGGTGGAGGCTGACTCGGGTGCAACGTTTGGCCATCAAGAATTGGTCTCTTCAGACGTCCAGTGGTGGTCAGCCACGATTCTCCAGAGGTGGCTACTGACTTGCTGAGTTGGGCTACTTCAGCATTGAGGCCCCTGGTTCTAGAGGTCAGCCAAATTGCCCTTGGAGTCACTTCTTTGGTCTGGGGTTTGGTAGCAACTTTTCCACAAGTCAGGAGCCACAGGCACATTTCTCTCTTCGCTATCCCAGGGTTTGGCAGGTGCTATCTAGCAGACAGTCCAGCCTCTATTTGATTTTCTATGGGTCAGCAGGGCTGTCCTTTCTCCAGTATCTTACTGATCAGAGGTTCAGGGTGCCAAGGGTGCCATATTTATGCCCAGAAAGTGCCAGGGGGATGATGCAGTTAGCCAATGGGCTACCAGGATCCCTCATACCCTATGATGACTTCCGGCTATGTGTGGCATCTAGCAATTCCAGAGTGCACTATTCTCCCAACTCCCAAGATGTCTGAACCCTTTCTTGGATGTTGGGTGTGTGTTAGCCCACCGTAGGGATGTGGTACCTGGGTGCTACACACCCAAGGGAAAACTGGTTTGGGCACTGGTCTCGCTTTTCTGTTCCCGTCACCAGCCTGTCAGCAGGAGTGTGATCACTGCTTGCCCACCAAAGGTGGCTCCGCTTCTGAAGCTTGTCTTTTGGGCCAACACCCTGAGTGGGAACACCTCTCCCTGTAGCAGGTTTCTGTTGTTCCTGACCAATTACAACAAAACCCTTGACAGGACAAACACACATTATTTCTCAAATATGGAGCATCCTTCAATCAGAATGGTTTCCTATTCAAGGAGGGTTCTGGTCTAGTACCCATCTAGAGACAACCACTATGTTTGTGTGTTTTACTTTAGACCAGTTCTAGATCTCCCTTGGTCTTCACATCAATCCGCCTTGAAAGTGTGTGAAAAAAAATGTGACCAAATATATAGAAAGTGTCTCATGTAAGCAACCATCCAATAGCTAATTGGCTGTTTCTCACCAATTTACTCACTTCCTGGTATTGGCAACTTTCCTATGTTTGTAGTGGTAATAATTTAGGCCTTAATTCAGGGATCAGGACATAAAATCTGCTGATTGGTTACTTTAAGCCACCACGATTACGTGGGGAGGTGAGAGTGAAAACAGGAGCCTTGAGTGAGGGTGAATGACAAGTAAAGACATGGGGGATGGCACGGATTGGTAATGAAATGTTTGCTTGAAGAGCCACAAATGTGCTAGAGAAGAGCCTGGTGGCCGATAATGGTTCTGAATTATGTGCAAAATGAGGGCTGGACCCCTGATGTAGGGGTAACATGGGCAAGAGATGTGCTCAAATTAGGGTCTGTACAAAATGATTACGGAGTGCATGGTGGCTTGCAAGAAATGCTGAGAAGGTCCTTTTATTTACCACTAGCAAGCCTGGGGGACGCAAGCACTCCTGAAAAAATGGATCCTTGCTGATAGATGTGAAATAAGAAAGGATTTATGTTGTTTCCCTCTAGGCAACCAATTGCGTTTCCTGACAGCTTCCCCCTACGGCCTACTGGTAGGCATTCACCCAGGGGCCAGAATGTAAATATCCTCTTGTGGTTTTGAATGGGGGTATTGGTGACTCCTTCTGGGATTTGATTCACATATATATATACTTATGTTGTTTGTCCACCTTTTACCTCCTTTTGAAATACAGGTCCAGTGCCTATGTGGGTGTTTGCCGGTCCTCATGCCCTAATTAAATTGCCAGTAAGTTTGGGGAGGCTGTGAAACATGTTGGCCACTCACATTAAAATGTTCTGAACATGGATGGTTGTTTTCATGAATATGGGCATAAACATAAAGATGTATGCTAAATGCCACGCATAACACATTTTCAATATTTTTTGTGAGGAAGAACTTTCTCCTTTCTTTATGAGTACCTAGGGAGGTCATGATATGTGTGACAAACCTGATAAGGACACACACCAACACACACACACATGCAACATGCTTTTGATTTCCTCTACACCGGTATCCCATCCAAACTCCTACAACGCCTCCAACGCATCCAAAACGCCTCCGCCCGACTCATCCTCAACATCCCTGGACACTGCCACATCACCCCCCACCTAAGAGACCTTCACTGGCTCCCCGTCAACAAGAGGATCACCTTCAAGCTCCTCACCCACGCACACAAGGCACTCCACAACACCGGACCAACATTCCTGAACAACAGACTCAGCTTCTACACCCCCACCCGGCATCTCTGGTCTGCAAACCTCGCCCTCGCCTCCATCCCCCGCATCCGGCGCAAATCTCCCGGCGGCAGATCATTCTCGTACCTCGCCGCCAAGACCTGGAACACCCTCCCATCGGATCTACAACAGACCCAGGACCTTCTTTCCTTAAGAAAACTCCTCAAGACATGGCTCTTCGAGCAGTAGCAGCACCCCCCCCAGCGCCTTGAAACCCTCACAGTTATGTAGCGCGCTTTACAAATTGATTGATTGATTGATTGATTTGATTCGGTTTAGGTGTTGGCTCCTTCGATTTTATAGGAAATTTGCCAATGACGATTAATGCTACAATTAATATGATACCTCGATTTACCCATTTTAGTAGTCCCATTCAGATGTTAGCCGGGCTGACGGTTCATCCGGTAACTCTATGTTAGCCAATGGGACTACTAACTCTTCCATAGCAATGACAATCTGGAAGTTCTGTTGTTAAGGCATAATAAAAATATATGCCCTACTAATAAATATATAGTTTTCTGCCTTAGGACATGGTAGGCCTTCCATAGGAGAGACTTACATATATTGTTAAGGGATGTGGGAGTTTTGCCATTGGGTTAAATGGCAAAGTCAAACTAGCAGTTTTAAAACTGCTTTTACAGGCTGCTGTGGAAGGCCAGGATCCATTCTGTACTTTGTCACACACCAGGTGGCACACCCAGTGTGGCAGCCCTGTGTGGACACTCTGTTTTACATGCCCTAGGAACTTATAAGTAAGTCAGTTTATGCCAACTTGGGAGAGACAATTCCACATGCCTTTTTTGATGGGTTAGACCACTGGCTCTCAGGAATGGTTAGCAGGCCTCAGTGTGCTCTCAGAGTCGAAAAGCCAGTAACATCAGTCCAAAATTGTGGGGATGATCATGCTAAAAGAGGCATTCTTACATGAACGATACAGCAGAAATTCTAAATTAAACTTTTATAACTGCTTCTTGTTTCTTTTCACATTTAGCCCTGAATCATAAAATCCTCCTGTCTCTATGCTGAACTAAGCTGCCACACCAAAGTCCAGCCACAATTCTCTCTTTGGGCAAGCTACTGGTTTTCCCCACTTAATTTTGATGCCAAAAAATTCACCAAACACCTTTTACATAAACAGCCTCTTTATAGTTTGATTAGGACAAGCAATCAAAAATAAAATATAATCTGTGCACAGACATATCTTATCTTCACATCCTGGGCTCAAATTCTTCCCTCTAAAACCAGTGTATCGCTTCACATCCAGCAGGCAATTTGTCCTAATATGCATATTTTCCCATCTGCACAGGAAGTGACATCAATGGTTTCCTGCCTAAACCTTCTCTTTAAAAGAAAAGGCCAAGCAAGAGGACTATATTTCCCACTATGCACATGGCTCACCGCCACCTGTGCTCCTCCCTCCTCCTAGGAGCAGACGTGTGCAGCGGTCGTGCCACTGGCACTCTGAAGGTGCACCAAAGACAAGCCTGCACGCACCTGTCTGTGCCTGGCCTGTGCCCAGCATGAGAACCCTAGTCCTCCCTGTACCCACAGCTACCCTGCCACATTACTCCCCACTGTCCACCCCAGCCGCCGCATGCAACACTTCTGCGAAATCGCACCACAAGACACAGACAGAGCATTCGCATGCGCTTCCTACAAGATATCATGCACTCTCCCACATCCTACACCCACCACTCCAACACCAACAGCACCTCACTCAATCGCGCTCACATAAACCACTCCCCTGCTAACACTTACATAGACCAATTGCCAACCACACAACACTCCACACTCACATGCATGCTCCTCAACACCACACTCCAGATCTGCTCTTCCTCACAGAAAATAGCTAAACCCAACCTTTGCACCAAACATTGCTACAGCCATCTCCACTGGCATAATGATCACTGGACAAGTTCACCAGCACAAGCCCTGAGGTGGAGTCATCCTCATACTCAAAGACACAATCAGCTACACCACCTACATGGACAATTAGCTACATGGAACACCTTGCTGTCAAGCAATGCACCACAGCCAACTTTTCCATGGGCAGAACCCTCATTTGCAGACCACCAGGACCCCTCACCAACTTCGCCAGCAACATAATGGACTTCGTCACATCTCTTATCCTCAATGACAGCACCTTCATCTTCCTTGTAAACTCTAACTTTCACCTAGAAGACCGCACCAACCCAACTCTTTGGCCCTCCTAGAAAACCTTGAAAACCTTGGTTTCTTCCAGCACAGTACTAAACCCACCCACACCACTAGACACCTATTGAACACAATTTTCTCCTCAATCAGCAACATCACAATCTACAAGCCAGCACCTATGTCCTGTACAGACCACGCCCTTGTCAGTTTCAGCATACCCATCCTGTACCGCCACAGACCTACCACCACCAGACCCACCTGCCGTTGCTGGAAAAGCATCACAGCAAAGGACTGAGCTTCCAAACTCTCCATGCACTCGCTCGAGCACATCAGCAACTTGCCAAAGGCCAAGAGGAACCTCAACAGTGGGGCCACTGCATGCGCTTACATCCTGGCTCCCATCAAGCACAGCAAAACGGCTAGACCTGACCAAACAGGCCACCTGCTATACAGAGGACCTCAGGCTGCCAAAGCGCCAATGCAAGCAACTAAAGCGCAAATTAAGAAAAAAGCCAAGACACCATGGATAAAGACATCTAGAAATCTACCCTAAGATGCTACCAGCAGCAGATACAGATCACAAAGCACACAGCTCTTGTGGATCAAATCAATCCTGGCACAAACAGCAGCAAGGAAATCTTTGACTTCATCAAAGATTTCACCGCACCTTCTGCATGCCTCTAGCAACATCACCCCCTCACAAGACCATTGCAATATTTTGAAATTCTTCTGTAACAAAATTACCTTCAGATAGGGCAACTTTGACCTTCAGCTGGATCTCGTCACCATTGCAACTCAACTTCCCATCTCAGCCGAAGAGCAAACTCTCACCTTGTGGTCTGCTGTGACCTCTGCTACCATGAAGATCTTCCACTTGGGTGCCCCATCTGCTCTTGCCCCCACCTCACCTTCAACAAAGGAGTCCTACCTGTCAAGTTTTCCATCACCTGAAAACTAGGGACACTGTTGGAGCGATGAGAGTCCACAAATTCCACCTGAAGTTTACCCTCAACTCACAAAGACCCACGGGTATTGGCAGTTGACTTGCACGGGACGTGGGTTAGAGCTGGAATAGACGGGAATAATGGTTTATGTCTGGGGAAGCCTCTAGATCCTCTAGAGACTGGACACACTCAGCCTCTGATAGTCTGACCTCTCATCTGTTCGGTTTTTCCTCTTGAAATACTGTGTAGATGCAAGCATCAAACAATAATTATTATTATTACTAATTTACCAATAGGCCACCAGCTCTGGATTTGTCTCCACCTGCAGGAAATCTTCTCTTTCATTCATAGAAGAGGTTTGTATCACAATCTCTTGCCTTAATCCTTTCCTATTACTTCATAGGGATGTAAAGTGCCAAACTCGGGACACAGCACAATTTCAGTTTTTAGTTTATACCATTCTTGTACAATACATTTGGTTCCTTTTACCAAAGTTCTTAGTCTTTACTACACAGTCCAACAATTGTTCTTGATGTAATTCACAAAAAGAGATCAGTGCACTGACTTTGTTGATTTGTGGTGTGCTTTTGAAGAGTCCAGGAGATTTTAAAATCTTTTCTTTGTTTTGCAGGCAAGGGGAGTATCCATATGGGAGAAAATAACATGAATAATCTAGCAAAGGCCAGATAGACTGGAGAGGAATATTCGCTGGAGCCAAGTTTTCTCTGTAACCGGGACTGAAGAGCTTCCAACCAGGTGAACAAGAAGCCAAACAGAGGTCGCCAGAGAAGGGTGTAGTATTTATAGTCATCTGCCTAAGATGGCCACCAAATCCTACAAAAGAGCCAAATCTCGTGAGATTTCAGGACACAGGATAGTTCCTTTTGGTAGTGAGCATGGACATAAAAGAGGCCTTAAGTGTAAACACATGTACTCCACAGAACTTGAGAGGGAAGGGCCAGGGGGGGTCAATGACATCTTTTCTCCACTGGAAGTGGAGTGAAGGCACAGGACGTTAATGATGTTATGAACGGTAAGCCGAGAAAGGGTGAGACGTCATGTCAGGAGCCAAACAGATGTGTGGAAGGAAGGGCCAAGGGGACCAACTTGCCTACAGATGATGATCAGGGGAAAGTGACAGGCGTTGCAGAGAGCACGAGAGGATGTGGAGAGTACAGGTTGGGTGTTGGTAGCACTAACACCCACCCTAAATGCCTCCATTGACTCAGCTACATTCTTGGACACCTGAAAGCACACCACCATTATACTCCTTAATTGAAAACAAAGCAGACCCAGCCACGATCTCAAACTAGAGACCCATCTTCCTCCTACTGTACCCAGTCAAGGTCTTAGAGAAACTAATCAACTGACAATTCACTGATCACCTCAGTAACCACCAGCTCCTCGACACCACACAGTCCGAATTCAGGCCCAACCACAGTACAGAAAAGGCACTCATCTCTGCCACAGACAACCTCTGCATGATCCCTGACAGTGGAGGCAGGGCAACCCTCATTTTTCTGGACCTCTCAGTGGTATTTGACACTGTCTCACACCTCATCCTCACTAGATGCCTACATGAGTTTGGCATCCAAGGACCCTCTCCCTGCCGATTCTGCTCCTTCTAAATGGACTGAACACTAACTGTCTGCTTGGTACCTTACTCCTCGGAAGCCTGCAATCTTATCTTTAAAGTGCCTCAAGGGTCATCTCTCAGCCACATCCTCTTCATTGCATACATGATCCCTCTAGCCGTCATCTGCACACACAACATTAATATCCTTTCCTATGCTGATGACACGCAACTCATACCTTTCCTCTTGGACAAGGCCCCTAAGCACAAGGAAAAAGTTCACCACTTGCATGACTGAAGTTGATAACTGCATGAAAGCCAACTGTCTAAAGCTCAACATCGGCAAGACAGAAGTAGTGATCTTCAGCACGGATATAACACCAAAGAACTCCAACTGGTGGCCTGCTAAACTTGGACCCACACCCAACACCCATACCTGGTACCTCAGAATCATTAACGACAGATAAGTAGACCTGACTGTAAAAGTCAACATCATCACTGTATCTTGCTTCAGCACCCTGAAGGTGCTGAGTACGATCTTCAAATGGATCCCATGCAACACCAGAAAAACAGCCACTCATGCCTTAGTCACCAGCGGGTTGGACTATGCGAACACTCTCTATACGGGGATCACCAAACAACCATCAGAATACTACAAACCATCCAGAACTTGGCAGCCAGAATCATTCTCAACCTCCCATGGAGAACGCAAATCAGACCAAACCACAGGGAGCTCCACTGGGTCCTGATATAAAAATGCTCTTATTTCAAACTCCTCACAAGCACATACAAATCAATATTTAACTTAGGCCCCATCTACATGAACAGTTCAATCAATGAATCAATCAGTGTTTATGAAGCATAGCTACTCACCCGGGAGGGGGTTAGGTTTACGTGTACCAGAAGGTGGATTAAAAAAGCCATGTCTTCAGTTCCTTCGTGAAGCTGGTTGGGGAGGGGGTTTGTTTGATGTGGATGGTAGTGGTGGTTGCGAGGAAGAAGAAGGAGCGTCCTCCTGTTCTGGTTTTCCTGGTGCGGGGTACTTCTGCAAGAGAGACCAGGGCTGAGCGTAGGGCCCAGTGGGGGACGTGGAAGTTGAGTCGTTGGTTAAGGTAGGCTGGTCCGGTGTTGTGGAGGACTCTGTGTACGTAGGTGAGGATCTTGAAAGTAATTCTTTTCTCTATGAGGAGCCAGTGCAGTAAACGTAGGTGTTGCGAGATGTGGTAGTGTCAGGGTAGGCGGAGAATCAGTCTGGTGGGGGTGTTCTGGATATTTTGCAATTTTCAGGTGAGATTTTTGTTGATTCCGGCGTAGCATGCATTGCCGCAGTCCAGTCTGCTGGTGATGAGGGTGTGTGTGACGGACTTTCTATGTTTGAGGGGGATCCATTTGAGGGTCTTGCGTAGGAGGCGGAGGGTGTGGAAGCAGGTGGAGGTGACTGAGCTGATCTGATGGTTCATGCTGAGGTCGGGGCCAGGATGATTCCGAGGTTGCGGGCTTGGCTGGCAGGGGTGGGTGGATTTCCCAAGGGTGGGTGGCCACCAGGAGTCGCTCCATGCGTTGGTTGAGGGCCCAGGATGAGTACTTCGGTCTTGTTTGTGTTGAGTTGAAGGCAGCTGTCTCTCATCCAGTTGGCGACTTCTTTCATGCTTTTGTGGAAGTTGTGTCTGGCCTTGTTTGGTTCGTTGGAGAGGGAGAGGATGAGTTGGGTGTCATCGGCGTAAGAGATTATGTTTATTCCGTAGCTTCTGACGATGGTGGCTAGCGGGGCCATGTAGATGTTGAACAGCATGGGGCTGAGGGAGGATACTTGGGGCACTCCGCAGGTTTGCGAGGAAGGGGGCGAGTCTCACTTATTGCGTTCTGCCGGAGAGGAAGGATTAGATCCAGTCGAGGGCCTTGTCTCTGATGCCGGCTTCGTGAAGTCTTCTTATCAGGGTGTGATGGGAGACTGTTTTGAATCTGCCGAGGGGTAGGATGAGTGCCGCCGTCTCTCCCTTGGATGTCGTCTGTTGCAGACAGGAGAGCTGTTTCGGTGTTCAGTTGCATCTCCATCCGCCAACTACCCAGACGCCTCCGCTCCACAGTCCTCCTACTCTCACACATCTCACACATACACAAAAACATATCGGGGGACTGGCATTCTCCTACATCACTCCTTAAGCGTGGAACGCCCTGCCACTACACATGAGAGCCTCCTCTTCTCTACTTGAATTCCACAAGCTGAAGACCTATCTTTTCAATTAAACAACCTAACTTAGGCAAGGCTAGGCATGCACACCTGCTAAGTGCCAGGATACCCTTGTGGGTGACAGCACACTTCACAAATACACATAACATACCTTAACTTGACATGACATAACATAAGATAACTGTTGAACCTGCCCCTTTCTGCAGGGTCATCCCATAGTTTTGCCTTCCTTTGCTGAACCCAGTTGTGTTATTTATTAGGTCTTTCCACACTTTACTCCTGCTAACCAGTGGGAAATTGATTTTGCTTTTCCTTTCAAATATGGTAAAATTGGTATACACTTGATTGGTACATTTAAGTATAAGTCCCTAGTATATGGTACTAGATGTACCCATGATCTGTAAACTAACTTCTACAGGTAGGCTGCAGCACTCATTGTTCCACCTACTACAGTAGTGCTGTAGACATGTCTCATGACTCCCACAGCAGGCTGTAGTGCTATTTTGAGTTACCATTTGGACCTGGCAAATAAAACTTTTGCCATGCCTGAACTTTCCTTTTTAATACATATATGTCTCCCCTATGACCCCTAAAGGCTCATAAGGCAGAGTGCGTTGCATTTACAGTTACTGAAGTTTTACATGTCCTGATATTGAAAAACTCCCAAAGTCGTTTTCACTGTATCAAGGCTAGCTCTCCCGTAGACTAACACTGGCTTACCTTATTACTTTTAATGAGTGACATATTCAATGTGAGCACAGCTAGAGAAATACTGTGTCAACTCATTTGAACTGTAATTTAAAATCCTCTTTAATGGTAAAATGGGATTTCAAATTACTGTTCTGAAAAGGACAGTTTTAGAAAGTTGGCACTTTTCAGCCTATTCCAAATGTGTCTTTCTGCCAGTGTTATGATTGTTAATGGCTGTCCTGTGGTGTGATGTGTATTCCTTCCAGACAGTGGACAAAAGGGCCTTGGGTGAGGGGACGGTGTTCCTCCCCTGAGCATGATGGCCTTGGAGGTACTCTGACCTTCCTGAGCTTCAAAGGTAGCCTGAGGGTTGTACCCAGGCCATTCCTAACTTCTAAAGATAAATGCACAATCACTGGCAAATGCAGCTCACTTCTGGGCTTGTCCTTTGTCTCCTAGACAGATTAGAGCCAAATCAGGGGAAGGGTAAGGATTGACTTGAACCGGTTTCAGGATAGACAAAGGGGGTGTACCATACATATAGAAGCTGGCACTGGGTATAAGAGTGGCACTCTCAGAAAATCTCATCAAAACACTGCTGGACCTGTGGAAAGTCAGAAAGGACTGCCCTGCTGTCTGAAGCCTGAAAGAAGACTGGACTTGCTTGTCTTGATCCTAGGACCCTGGAAGTGACACCAAGGGTCAGTTGGCTGACCTCTTCTGTGAGCTACACGGACATAACAAGAGTCCAGATGCATTTCCCTGCACCTGCCCAGCTGACCAGTACCAAATGGACATGTCTGAATCCTGCTGTGGGCCTCTGCTAGAATGAGCTCTAACCCCCAATAGGTGCCAATCACAAGTCCGGAACCCTTGGCTGGTGATAGAGTGACCTCCTCAAACTCTATAGCTGCAAGAACAGGGCTCCAGATAAAAAAAAACAGAGATTCTGGGTTCCTAGGTCAAAAACAATTGTCTCTGTTTCATCAGTGCAAGAGGACTTCAACAAGGCTAAAGCAGGACCTGCGTCTAACTGGTGACACGACCTTCACAGGCACAGACAACGGACTTCACCGCCGAGATCTCTTTGCATTGAAAACAACCATATCTTGTTTCTCGTCAGATCGCAGATCTGATCATCAACCAGCTTTTTGCAACCACTGCAACACCAATGCGAGGTTCTGGTTAAGGCCAGGGACTTCAGTAATTCCTCGTTGATGAACCTATCTTCAATGCAGCCTGTAACCTGACTGCCAACAACCTCAACTAGTGCCTCTCATGTGAAACTGGACTAAGTAAGAAGTTTAAGTTTACATTGGGATGAGCCTGGTCCCTGTATCCAACCCACTCTCCATCATGGTCAGCCTTAACTTTTGACTTTGACCTGGTCCAAAATGTCCAGATAATAGCAATTGCTGCTTCTTTCTTCTTAGCACGTTTTCGACTGAAATCTTTTTAAATGTGTATCTCCGGTTCTACTCTTTGAATTTTTGTCCTTTTGGTTTCATTTTATTTTTTATTAAAATATTCTCTATTATTACAAGGATTGTGTTTATCACTTGAGTGGGGCTCTCGCTTCTCTCAACTAACAACCTAATTTCTTATAGTAAAATAACACAACATGACATGACATAACATAAAGATTGTAGCCAGATGAAGTGCTGGAAGTCCGCTACCAGTTCTGCGGCTGCGCCATCCTCATTTTTCGTTATTCCTTTGCTATCCCATTGGATATTTAGTTTTTGGCATACTTTGTGGGATCCTAATTCTTAGTGATCTTCAAACTGTTGATGTGGTGTCCCTCATGGTCTCTACTAATGGGTGATAGATACTAAGGGAGAGACCTCCATTGATCTCCACACCCTTGTGCTATCTCCCTATTCTTTTCACTCTCAAATGCACCTTGACTGGGGGCAACTGATTCAAAGTTTCTTTTGAGAAGTATGTGAACTCAGGGAAGCCGCATACTTCCCTCACAGGGTAAAAGGAGGCTCATGGGCTTGTGGCAACAGGGGCCTCTTAATGTGTATCTGTTTTTTTTCATTTAATATAATGTTCATGAACATTAATGAGCAGCTATTGCAGGCATGACCCTTCAAGAACAGATCTCAACCCTTTCAGGAATGCATATGTTAGGGATATCTGTAAGTGTTTGCAAACATTTGTCAGAAAGTAAAAATGGTGTTTGTGAAGATGGAGGCTCAGTACAGCACACTTCGTCCTGGCTGAATCCAACCCAAGGCCGAGCTGAAGCATTGCTTTCCTGCCCAACGGCTGCTCCCCTTCGCCAGTGTGGAAGCCCCAAGCAGTCCTGCACCTACAGGTAGTTCACAGAAGACATACGCCCACTGTACCCCTTACTACAAGACACAGACTGGCTGGCATTTGATGTTGTCGGACATCAAAATTGGCTACTGAGGCCCTCACAACCTCACCAATAACAGCAACAGGGTGCCCATATGTTTGACCCAACAATTTTACTTGAGATGGCAGTGACTCAATTTGGCATGCACATCCCTCTTTCAAAGCTTTATTATTTGTATCCATTTCTTTCACTTGCTCCCCTTGAACTGCTAAGGTGTGACAGTCCAGCACCAGGTTGGCTAGCTAGCTTTCCGGATCTAGTGACCCTTCTGATACACACTGAAACTTGTGTGATTTTGGGGAGTTGTCCCAGTTTCCCCATGAGTAGCACAAAGCTGTGGTACATTCTCCATGTCTTCATAATGTCCCTTTGCCTGTAGTGCTGTTGTGCTTGTTGTTTCATTACATTAATCTGATGCTCACCGACACAGAGATTTTTGATCAGCTTAAAGTAATTTAAAGCAATACAGTGTCCTGTTTTTGCATGAAGATTTTATGATCCTTCACCATTTGTCTGTTAAACCTTTTCCATCTAGAATGTTAAGCCCTTTTATGACATTCAGGCACATTGTACTTAAGCTTTCATAACATATAGGCAATCCTTACCAAATGTGTGCCCTTTTTTCCCACATCGTGGTAATTCTAAAGGCACCCTGGGCTTGTGGACACCCATGGATGAAACAGCCAAAATACAGCCTTGTGTTGTATTTTAGAGGGAAAATGGGGAAAGCGCTGTTAAAATGTGGAATGGAAAAGTCCCTTGCATGGTGATAGGCATGTACTCCTGCCCTCAGTGTCCCAACTGGGGTGATATCTGGATTCTTGGTAACTATGTTTGGCCAAGAGTTAACACAGATCATGCATGTGTGGTATGATCCTAGGACTGCAGTCTGCTTAGACCATGACAGGAGCCCAAGGTGCTACCCTCAAATGGTGGAAGGCTACTGCCTTCACAGGGAGTTTAGTAGCAAGAAAGTGGTGGTGGCAGCATACTTTGCTTTTAGGGCCATATTTAAGAGCCCCTAGCTCCATTCCAACGCCACATTACTGTCATTTTTGTTAACCGAATTTAGCGTTAGAAGGCAAAAAACGCCACGCCATATTTGCAAAGTGGTGCAATGCATGCATAGCGCCACTTTGTAACCCTTTGCGCTACATTATGCCTGTGCCAGGCATAATGTATGCAAAGGGGGCGTTCTTCCATTAGGGGGGACAAATACATGGCACAAGGAAATCTAAGAGATTTCCTTGCACCATTTATTTTGGCACTTTTAACACCTGCTCAGAGCGTAAGTTACCCTTGGCCTGTGTTCGACTGTGTGCAATTCTGAAATATATGTTTGCCTGTGAGAAGGAACAGTACATCAGAATATAGTGCTCATGGTTGCGTGTGCCTCCTGGGATACATGTATGCCTCTGAGAAGGTACAGCGCATCATGAAATAGTGTGAGTGGTTACATGTAGGTGTGGGGTTATATGTGGGCCTACGAGCTGGTTCTGCATGAAAGAGATAGCGTGCAATTATGTGAGTGCACTGGTATTTATGGATGCCCACACAAAGGTACAGTACATTGGAGGCTAAACATTTGTGTATATGTTTGCGCAGTGGTGTGGGTGTGTGTGCTTACAGTGGACACAACACACGGAAGACACTGGATTCCATTTTGAAAGGCCCAGGGCTTGCTGGAGTAGCAGGGAGAAGTAAAGGTTTCCCCCAGAATTATTGATTTCTGCATTTCTGAGAGTTGGGTGGGACACACATTGGAGGAAGGAAGAGCCAGGCTCTTCAATGCACATCAATAGGGACTCTTTGATTTTGAAAGCAGGTCACTGGTCTAAGGGGCTTGGGCACATCCGAGGACGGGGATGGGGCTAATAAGAGAATCACAAAAGCAGAGCTGGGGGACTTTGGGAACCTTTTGATGCACATATCAATGGGCCTTTTGTCAAGGTGTGAACAACTAGTCACTACTATGGCATGTGCTTGGGACTATCAAGCCTGGAGATTGTGCTCCTGTGATAGACTGCTCTCTGGAAGAAGAGTATAACAAAGAAGTGCTCACTTCAAAGTGGGCAACCCCCCAGAACATACATTTAAAAAAAGACAGGCATTAAATCACAATTGTGTCTGTAAAGAAATTATAAATAGGGAAGCTTGAGACTCCCAATTTGACAAACTTAAGCTTTACATCAACATGGAGAAGTTCAACATGAGTTATTCCTGTTGTGACCAGGACTAGGGACTAAGGGTCTGACAGTCTCCACCACTGGGTGAGGGGACATCACTCAGGAGACTGACTGACGTGCTTATGCTTGGGCACACATGGACCTTTGCTAAAACCTTTTGGAGAACTTCTATGACTTGAACTCACTAGCGCGACCTAGTTTGGTAGTCGCCACATGTGAATGGGAAATTTTCTAAAGACAGGAAGTGGGACAGTAGCTGACCCGGATGACACTACTGGCCTGCCTCAAGAAGACTGTGCATATTATATGCAGTGTGTTGTATATGTACTTTTTGTTAGTTACTAATTTTTAAATAAATGCAAGTATTTGACTGAACAATTATTTATTGGGGTGGCTTGGTGTATTTTGAGTTTTGAGTCTGAGCTCGCCTTGCATCTACCTCCAACCCGAGAAAGCCTTGGCCCACGCTACCACTGAGAGTCAGGTGCTGAAGATGTACTATGCCCAGTTGCTCAGAGACAATAGTAGGCCAGGCCCTAGAACATCTTAATAGACCACAACGGTTGGGCCCAGTAGCTTCTGCTCACCCATCGCCCTTTGAAAGGGTTCAGCAAGAAAGCCTAGGATTTTTTCCTACAACTGGCATCAACTAAAGGAACCATCTTCACCACTGTCAGGAACAACCATAGATGTATCAAAAACACATTTTATACCACAGTTTTTGTATTTTTGTAAGAGGTAGTGCATTTTTCCTAATGTTTGTGGATTTAACCTATCTGCAGTTTGGTGTTGAAACAGGTAGGTTCCCCATGGGTAATCCGGGAATCCGGTAGTGATATCTGGATTTTTGAAAACTAGACAAAATTTGGGAATTCAGCAAGGGGTCATTTGCATAGATCCCTCAAGATTTTCTTAAAGAAACTAAATATATAGGAAAATAAGTAGGAAAGAATGGCCATTTGTGAAGTTTTCATCCATAGTTTTTTCTCAAAATTGTTGATTTACAAAAAGAATACACTCTTATGTTCGATGGACCTATCAGGCCTCAGGGATATGTAGGATATGTAGGTTCTCCCAAAACATGCAGTACCTAGAGCCAACAACTGAGCTGTAGCTTATAATTATTTTTCATTTTGTACTGACCAAACAGCAATTCATATGGTAAAATATAATTAATGAAAAATGGGTATAAAGCAAACTACATATTTCTGAAATGTGCAAAGAATATTGAAACTAGAAATAGTGATTATTTGCACAGCTCTTAATTTGGGGCTACTCGCTCTATCTTGTGATTTAGAGGTCATTTTGCACAATGTCTACATTTGGAAGCCATAATATAGAGAAATTCAGTTGGTAATAACAAATGTTCTAAACTTTTTTGTTCCCACACATCCTCTGATTTAAGAAAACAGTACCCCACTTGTGTGGCTGGGCCTAGGGAAAAAACACAAAACACCCCAAAATAGTACCTGAAGACATCACACTTCACTCAGCAAAATCAACACTTTTTACAATGTGAGTAGCTGTTGAATTTAGGCCCTAACTCACCCACCACCAATGGAAACCTATTACATGCAGACATTACTGAGACCAAGACATTCAGGGAGTCCAGGGTGGTGTAACTTCCACGGATCTTGCAATTTTTCTTTTTTTTACCCAGAAGCTTTTGCAAATGCCAAACTTTGGTGGAAAACACATATAACCCCCATATTTCTGTGGGAGAAAGTTCTGGAATCTGTGATGATTCATAACTTTTCTACCACCCAGCGCTCCCACACATGCCCCAATAGAAATGGTACCCCACTTGGGTGAGTGGGCCTATCACCTACAAAAGGAAAAGGACAGATCACATTTTTCCACTCAAAACCAACCCATTCTTGCAATGTAGGTAGCTGTGGATTTGGGCCTGGGCTTGGCCCCAATCCACGAAAGCCTACCAAGCCCGTACATTTCTGAAAAATATACACCCAGGGGAGTCCAGAGTGGTATGACTTGCATGGATCTTGTGACTTTTCTAACCAGAAGCCCTAACAAACTGCAAACACTGGTTGAAAACACACATTTCATTCACATTTCTGTAAAGGAAAGTTCTGAAATCTATGGAGATCCATAAATCTCCTATCACTCAGCATTTCCACACTTCTCCCAAATAAAATGATATCGGTACCTGTGTGCGTGAGCCTAGTGTCAGCAACAGGGAAAGTGACAAAAATCAGCCTGGCCAGATCAAATACATTTTGCAATCACTGGCATGGTGACCTGCTGACCCCAGCAGGCCACCATCCCTGTGATTTTTAGCCATTCCCAATGGATCGCACATTAACACCTACCTCATGAATATTGATGAGGTAGGTCCATATGCGACCCTTTGGGAATCGCAAACAGTGTAAAACACACTGTAGAACATGGCTGTTTAAAATTCACTATTCGAGAATCACAAACCCACCATTTCTGGCCCTAAAAGCATAAGGAGATGGTGAGCCCTAAGAATCTATAGTATTTCAGTTCAATAATCAAGTGACTTCCTTTATACTTTAGGCTTACCAAAGGAAGCGACAGCAAGCAGAAAAAACTTACCCAAGGGTGGGCTAGAGTAATAGTGGCTCTTATACAATATAACACAGTAATGTCAAATCTATGACTCTTCTGGAGACTTGGGGCTTAGTTTAGATGGCATTCTGGAATGAAACCCTCACAATAACCCCATGACTCACTGTGCACACTATCTACATGCTTTGATTCCCCTGGACTTACTTTCTAGCCCCTTCCCCTTCACCATGCTGGCATTAATGCGGTCCTTGGTAACAATACACAATTTTTAGCTCCTGGGAAAATGTTTGTGAGTATACATGTGGTAGAAAAAGTAAGCTACTCTGCTATCTCATCCGCAGCTCAACCATGAAGTAATGGATGCTGGGAAAAGGGACTTGGATGATATCTTCTTACTATAGGAGATGGATAGGGCTGACAGCCTTGCACAGTGTGAAAAAACTGTGGAGATAGAGTGGTGCAGAAGCGGGGATTATAGAGTCCAATACTTTCAGTGTGACTACGGTTAAAAGGGGTAAAAGACTAGCGAGACACCATAGACCTTTGTAAGGAATATGTCATCTTCTATCCCGGTTACATACAGGTAACCTTCATTAGCCTTAGTCTATCATCCTCCTCCCAGTGTACTAGTGAGGTGATGTTAATTCACAACAGGAATAACGCAGGAGGATCCATAATGCTAGAACTACCCTCCCAACCTGGATGCCATAAAGGGAACTGGCACACCTGGCTCCTCCCGTATATTTCTAAGCTCTGTCAAAGGACTGTAATGAGGGTGGGGGGGATGAAATGACTGTGAGGAGGACGAGATGGACCAATGGTAGTGGAAATTACCAGTAAGTAACTGGAGCATTACCCCAAGACCCCCATCCTTGTCCTAGTCCTTACTAGTGAGGTATACCAAAGTTAAAGTCTTTGACTACATAAAAAGCTATAAAAATACAGATTTGAGAATGCAACACACCAGTTTAATATCAAAAGCAATATAACTAATAAAGCACCTACTACCACAATTTAAAAAGCTGAATTCAACACTGCTTTACCCAGTGTAAACTGACAGTCTGAAACAGAATTAGGGCTACAATGTTTCACAAAAGTGTGTTTTGAAGCTAAAGTGGCTGCTCTATAAAGTTACTGAATTTAAACTCCCTGGAATTCTGCCCAAGAAGTGGTTATCCCTCTGGCTGACCTCCCCTGAATAGGCAGGTTTGCAGTAAGCTTTTGCAATGCCAAAAACATAGTAGACTTCAGCAATATAGTGAGAGTCATAGTGGTTGCTCTCCTACCCCTTCCAAATTGTCTAAAAAACATAGATACGTAGTCTTTCGGTGCTGCTTTGACCTGCAACATAAAGCAAAACAGCTTGTTTAACTTCAAAAGTATTCAACAACTTCTCTTTTAGAAGAAGAGGGAAAGAAAGATGGAAGAGTTAATTCTTGCAACTTATGAAAGTTTACCTTAAGAATAAAGGCAAGCCCAGGCTTTAAAACAACCCGATTATTCGCAAACCAAATGTAAGGAGGTGAGCATCTCAAAGCTCACAATTCTACGAGCTGAGGTAATGGCCACTAAAATGAAGACTTTAAAGGGAAGAAATTTCAAGTCCACACTCTCCAAACAATGACACTAGTATTGTAGGAAGATCCCAGGGCGGAGAGATAGAAGTCCTCTCAGGTTTTGCCACAAAAAGTGCTTAAATAGTCTGGAAATTAAAGACTCAGTCATAGGCAGAGATTCTGAAAATCTCCCAAAGGGTTTGATAGCAAACCACTGAGGCTTAGCCTTCAAACCATAAGCCTTGAGAGAAAACCATCAAAACGATATTGCAAGACAGATGAGAAATCTCAAACAGGTGTAGATAGGTTATGAGCAGAACAAGAAGTGTCAAAAGGTTTCCAGTGTTTTGAATAAGCCTTCAGTGTAGGAAGGCCTCCTAGAACTCTAAATAACCTCTACCTAAGAAGAGGAAAGACCCTTTGCTAATAGGTTGGACTTCTCAACTTCCAAACCAACAGAAGTGAGTTGAAGTTGGAAGAGCAATGGAGAGACTTTTAGAGGAGAAGAGAATCTCAGAAGTATCAAAGGGGGCAGAAGTGCGAGGGTCTTCAGTAGGGGAAATCAAGATCTACGAGGCCGGTATAGAACTACCAAGATCAGTTCTGTTCTCTCTAGCGGAAACTTATAAACAACCCTCTGAATCAATAAAAAGGGAGAGAAGACATGCAGCAGATGTTTCGGCCATTTGATCACCATGGCATCCACTCCAAGCTCCCTCCTCCCGGAACCTGGAGAAAAATCTGCCCATAAGAGCATTGTTCTTTGAAGCAAACAGATCCAGGTGGGGTCTCACAAATTGTTTGCAAAATGTTTGAAAAGTCATCCTAGACTGTTAGATCATGGAATGATAGGAATTTTATGCTGAGAGCATCCACTGCAAGATTTACATTCCCCTGATATGAACTGCTTACATGGTCAATAACTTCTTCTCTGCCTATTAACCCAACTGGACAGTTATCTGAATGAGCCTCTTGGGACCAGTGCTCCCGGATAACTTATGTAGGAGACTGCAACTTTTTTTGTCCATCTTTATCAAGATATTCTTGTGCTTCAACCTGGGATGAAAGTATTTCACTGATCTGAAGATCCTCATGAACTCCCATTAATTCAACAACCTCCAACTTTCCAGGAGAGACTACTTGTTCTGAAAGGTTGCCACCCATCCCAGTGTGCTGACATCTGTCAAGAGTACTAGTAGAGGATCATAATGCATTCTCATGCCCCTAGAGAGACATTGAGAATTTAACCGCCACGTCATTGAGTCTCTGACTTCCCGATTTACATGAACTAATTTGCACAAGGGATCCAAAGCCACCGACCAGTAACTTTAAAGATGCCAATGGAAAGATTAATGGTAAAGCCTTCCTCATTGGACTATATGCACTGAGGCTGCTGTGTGACCTTGAACCTCCAACCACAGACTGGCTTGAGCCTCCTCCCCGGACAACAAATCTTGTAGAGCTGATTGAAGTCTTGCAATCCTCCTCCTGTGGGAGAAGAACTCTTCCTAGATCTGTCTGAACCCTGGTTCTAATAAATACTAAGGGCCTCATTTACAAGAAACGAGGCATCTGCTCTGATGCGTCAGATTTCTTGTGCTGCTTAACCATTTCCTTACCGTGCCATGGACGCGCTGTATTTACAAAACAGAGCTCAATAGCGGGCGTTTTCACAGATGGATCAGAAATTCTGACGCATCTGTTGCCGCTAGCCTGACACATTGCTGGACGAGTGTAAAAAATTACGCTACTCCAGCAGTGCGAGGAAGTCTTCATAAGAAAATGTCCTGTATTAGTTTACCACCTGCTCTGAGCAGGCTTAAAGTTTTGACCCAGTGAAGTCGCAGAATGAGGAAGTGAAATGGAAATTCCACTGCGTCAATTGTGCATGGCTTTTTGCCTGGGAATGCCTACCTTGCATATAATTGCCGGTAGCTGGTGCCCAGGGGTGAAAAGTGATGCTAGGGGCCTCTAGTGTCACTGTGTAGATTTGGAGTTGTATTTGCGCCATTGCAATGTAAAAAAAAATCATGCTCTGATTGCACAAGGGCCTGTAAATAAGTCCCCGAAGCATTATGTGGGAGTGAGCTGGCATTTGGGAATGTTTAGCAAAAGTCCCAGGGGAGTCAAAGCTGACTTTGTCTGATCCCAAAATTTAAGATCCTGGGGCCAGATGATTGTACTTTTGGAATTGCAACTTCCTAATTGCGATTCAGTGCGAATCACAATTAGGAAATCGCAATTCCAAATGTTGCATTTGGGATTCCCAGTGGGTCGCAAATAGACCTACCTCATTAATATTCATGATGTAGGTCTTGCTTGCAACCCACTGGGAATCGCAAAACATCACAGGGATGGTGGCCTGCTGGGGTCAGCAGACCACCATGTTTTTTATTGTTTTCAAATCAAGCACATGTATTTTTTTTTTAATGCAACCTGGTTTCCTTAAAGGAAAACAGGATGTGTTTAAAACAGGAAAATTTAAAGTTTTCTTTTCATTTTTTAAGAGCAGTCAGTGGTCTGCAGGACCATTGCCTGCTCTTAAAAAATGCTTTTACAGACATTCACAATGGGGAAGGGGTCCCATGAGGACCCCTTCCCGTTTGTAAATGAGTTACCACCAACTTGAAGTTGGTGGTAACCTGCAAATGTTTTGTGACCGCATTACAGTTGCAAAACATTCAATCATACCACTGTGATTCGGTTTTAGGAAGGAATGCCGTAAACACGCCCCTTCCTAATATCGATTCGCAACGCCAAATTGAGATTCGCTAACAGGTTACCAAGTGACAATTTTGCATTTGGAACATGCCAGACAGCTTTTCTTGCTGTCGCAAATGGCCCGATTCTGTGAATTGGACCGTTTGTGACCGCTAAATAGCTTTGATCATCTCGCCCCTGATCACTTGATGCTGCATAAATCAACCAGGTGTCTAAGTATGGGAAGACTGGAAACTCCATCAAATGAGGATGAGCTACTGCAGAAGCCATCACTTTTGTGAACACCTGAGGTGCTGACTTCAGTTTACAAAGAAGGACATTGAACTGCCAATGATATCTTCCACTGCAAACCTCTGGAACTTGAATTGGGATGTGGCAATAGGAAAATTAGTACTGCATCCATAAGATCCATTATTATGAGGAAGTGATTCATAGGAATCAATTGAATGATCCTCATCAGAGTTTCCACCTGGAACTTGAGGTTCTGGGGGAAGATATTGAGCATCTTCAAATTTATCACCAGACCATGGCCACCTGTCGATTTGGGGACTAAGAACACAATGGAGCAAACTCCTTGTCCTTTCTCCTGTCTAGGAATTGGAACAAAGGCTCCTTTTTTCGGAATCGCTGGATCTCCTGTCAGTAAGACAACTCTTTACGTGCGTTTTTGAGTCAGAAGAGTACAAATGGTCCCCGTAGGTAATAGATTTGATAGGAATTCTATCCTGTACCCTTGGAGACCACCTGAAGAACCCATTGGTTTGATGGTTTTTTATTTCATAGTAAAATGGATTGTTGAATTTGTCCCCCAACCTCTAGGGAAGATTCCCTCCCTTAGCCAGTACAGGTAATTTTTATGCATGTTTGCCGTTTCTCCTTTCTGAAGGATTTGAAGGAGGCCTATGCCTCAAATTCAGAGAGCTGCTCCTGGCAGTGCTGCATCCTTGAAGGCTAACAAAAGGAATTATTTGATTTTGGTAGAACTGAAGCCTCAAGTTGATTGACGCTAAAAATACAATGAAGTTTGTCTTCCAACTCAGCACCAAAAGGCCTGGAACCCTCAAAGGGCATCTTAAGTGCTGTAAATCTTTGTGCAGCATCAGTGTTTCAGTCTTTCAGGTAGAAGCTCCTGCTGTACCTCTGACCACACCAATTGAAATATCAGAAAGGAACTCAATTTGACACTCCATATCCTCCAAAAGAGGGAGACAATCTGACTGATCCTGAATAGCTGACAAAATATTTTTTAGAATTCATAAACAAGGATTGTGCTGGGTAAGCTACATACATCCCAGCTCTTAGTGCCACAAAACAACTTCTTTAAAGGAGAATTAATTTTCTTGTCTGATGGATCTTTCAGGATATTCTCCTTTGCCATAGAAGAACGGACCACAAGACTTGCTACTACAGAATCCACATGCAGCGAATCTGGCAACTTTGTCTCTATATTATCCAGAGGGTAAGGTTTAACCATAAATCGTGGTAAATTGATTTTATCAGGGTCCTCCCACTTCTGCTTGCTAATGGCCAACACAAATTGATAAACGGGCAATCCCACATTAGCAGGCCATTAAAATTGCCAGAATAGAGACTCATCCGAACTTCGAGGTCTCTCCAAAGCAGGAAAGTTCCTACAATCCCTATTATGAATCAAAAAATCAGACATCTTGACCTTAGTAATTAACTTGCCCTTCGAATCAGAAGAGGATTGAACCTCATCAAAATAATCAGAGTCATCTGCGTCTGGCACTGTCCCTGATGGCTCTTTCTCTAGCACTAGAGGAAAAGTATCCATTTTAAAGACTTCCAGGGTCTGGAGGACAATTTTCCTAATTCTTTCCTCCTCCTCCGCTCTGGAATACTTTCTGTGCTTCTGAGAGGGGGATTCATTTGATGAAAATGAAGGAGAAGGCAAGGAGAAGTATTCCTTCTCTTTGGAGTGTGCTTATTCATACTCTTCAATGGACTTGCACTCCCTAGAGCACAAAAAAAACTGCAAAACTATACCAAATCAGCTCAAGAACAGATTGCAAACTGACACAATAATAATAAATACTTACATGCAAGCATCTAAGTAGGTAATAGGTATGCTGCTCATCAGCGTCCTGAAGTGAAATTTCAAATATGCACGGACCAACCACTTAACCAGGAAGACAGAAACACTCCCTCCACCCACAGGAGATGCAGAGAGGGAAAGGAGTGGGTGATCCTCACCTCAACTGTTCTGTAGCCATTTTATTTATAGCTTCATACACGCTACTTTAGCAAACTAGGCCTGAAGCTGTGCACTTTAACCTAGATATATTTTATTCAGCTCTGTTTATTATTTTAACAATAGCCACATTTGCGGTCTTGTTTTATTTCTCTCTATCTAGATTTTCTTTGCCTAGGTCAGCGCTGTGTTCTTAAACAAGACATTTCTTTCACTCTGTGCTTTTCTCAAGGCTGCAGTAAGATAGGTTGCCGGTAAACGTGGTAACGCTTTGTCTCTAGTGTTCATAGAAACATACACACTCTTACGTAGGGATCCTTTCTTGGAACATTAGCTGTTGATCAGTGTAGGGAAAGGTGTGGAAGACATTGTGAAGCGAAGGGTTAATTAGTCTGAACAGTGTAGATGAGCGTGATGCCTGCAGAAACCTGAAACAACGTGGAAAAGTCCACGATGTCGCTTTCAAGCTTGTTTTCCAACATTCCATAGATAAAATTATCCGCAGCTGCATGTGTAAGAAGCAGGAAGTGTGGGAGAGAGACGCGAAGGTCGTTCTAACCCTGAGAAAGGGAGTTCAGGAAAAGGACGGAAAAAAACAATGGCTAGTGAACAACAGAGCAACTAAGGGACATGTGCTGATAACACAGCTAGAAGATGCGAGAAAGGGATAGAATCCAAGCTTCAGATTATTTAAGCACTGAAGCGCGTGTGAGGGGATGGAAGCTCGCAGATGGAGTTGTGCAAGCTGCCATCGCCCACATCACTGCCTCCCTGGCTGTGCCGTTCTTAGACCGTGACACTCGAGGGGGAGAGAGGTTCGAGCAGGCGGGATAGGGCTTCCCAGCATTGTAGATAAAGTTAAGTTCCACCCAAGGATGAAAGACCTTTGTTTCTCTGCTTTATTCTCATTGATTAGCATACTTGCACTATGTTTATAATCTGCAGTATTCTGCCCATTTATATTTGCTTTTTCCTTGAACGTCTTAATGTGAACATGATGCAGTATGCGCTTCGTAGACAGTTAACCAATGCCGCGTTCCCATCGGTGAACTCTTTGCTCATATATAAATAGATGCTCTTTATCATTTGCTCATATATAAATAGATGCTCCTTATTGCTATTTTTCATTCTACTTCGTTGTTGTGCCAAATGCACATATTTTATTGAAATTCTATTAAAGCTAACTTGTGTTCATTATTGAGCGTCCTTGTTGACTTATATCAAACAGATCAGATGTCAATCAATCACCTGGATAAGACAGCTGTTTTATTATAAAAACACTACTTTGACCCACGTATGTTAGAGGGAGATTCCAGCCAGATGACCACGACTGTATGCTGACTGCTGAACGCTACAGCTGCTTATGTAGACTACAGGCCTCTTGCTTAGGTATGAGGGATGATGTCTTCCCAGGGGAAGGGCAGAAGTAGAGCTTACCATCCTGTGCTCTAACGTAACCTAGGTAGGAATTGTTTTAATGATTCTAGTGACAATTTGGTAGCGTTATTTTTATGCTTTACTCTCCCTGTCACAATTTTAATCCTGTCATGCTTCATCGTCATAGTTATTGCAGTACATGCTTTATTATCTAAGATGCAGTTGCTTCATTAAAACCTTATTGAAACATATACTGCCTCTGATTGTCCTTGTATATGTGAGACTAATGTAACTGAGAGAAACGGATGTGATCTGGGTGACCACGATTTCCCTGAGGAGTCAATTGTGTCATGCACTCGGCTGCCCAATCATCCCTGCTCTCAGGTAGAGATGAGGCACTGCTAGTTAGCCGGAGCAAAACCCGGATTAGGCCAACAGGTGTCACCTGTAATGTGTTCAGACTCAGTCCCCCACAGTGCAAGTGATTCTGCCGCCCAAATCCAGTAGTCTCATTAGAATAATGAGAGCCTTTGCGACACAACAAATCAGGCGAGGGAACAATGCCACCCTCTGTGAACAGGACCTGCAGCCACCTGCTCAACAGGGGACTGCAGCTCACACAATGGAGGCCCGCACTCCCCAGGCCCAGCAAGGGATATCGGTATGATCCCTTTCAAGGCCTGAACCCAGCGGAGGACTCCTGCATCCTCACTGGCAGGAAACAAAACAGGAGTAGTCAAGAGTACCAGCCCTCTTTATGACACCCTGGTTTGGCTACCATTATGGATCCTCCTGTTGTGTTTCTGTTGTTAGGTAACATCACTTCGCAAGTAATGCCTGGGGCGAGGACAAGGGACTTAGTGGTAATAACAATATATTTATAACTGGATGTTGCTTTTCCTTTGCACTAATCATATCTACTGAGGGACTGAGGGATATTAGAAGGGTACATAGGCAATGTGTTCTGATCTTGGCAGGTTTGACTGTGTTGGAAAATACTGATTTAATTTGACTGAAAGAAAAAAGGCACCAGAACATTTTGGGAGAGAAGGAAAAGACAGTAGAAGAGTTGCTGAGTTCCTAGTGCAAATTGTCCATCCCTGGAGAGATCAACACACGAGAGTGGGAAATAGTCCAACTCCACTGAACCGTCATTCATCTTCATTGACTCACCTTGCAAAGTCGCCCCACCACACACCACTCTTGCAATAGTCACCTCCCACGCAGATGACTGATCAACACACACTTTGCTTAAAGTTGTTTCCCTTAACACTAAGGGCCTTAACCATTCAGTGAAGCGTAGCAAGCTCACTGGCTACTGCCTCTCTCTTAAGGGTGACCAGTTCTTCCTCCGGGAAACCAGGATCGGCTACAAAGAAGAGTTGTCCATTCTTTCAGGCTGGGTGTCTGGCCCAGCCTGCTCTGCAGTGGTCTGGTGTTTTCACCTTGATCCCTAAAAATTCTGGACTCTCCATTATTACACCTGAACATGATCGATAATGGAAGATGGCTGATCATGCGACATCAAGGAAGTACACAGACATATATGTTGTAAACATTTATGCGCCCACTATAGACAACCCACAATTCTGGGACAATTTATCTTCAAAACTCTCATTTTTGCCCCCCTAAAGCCTGGATTGCTCTAGGTGGTGACTTCAATTTCCTGATAGACCTCACTTTAGATAGGCACTCTCCCTTCAGATAGAGTACCCAAGGCTCATAAAGCAAAGCACTCTCTGTACAACGCATAGACTATTCAAGGTCTGGAGACTACATAACTTGACAAGTAGTGACTTCACATTCTTCTCTCCACCACACAATACCTTTTTGAGAATCAACTACATTCTGGTTGACTCCTCATTCCTCCATGATATGTCCTCCTCGTCCATTGAGCCTATCACGATTTTCAGACCATGCTCCCATCTCGATCACCTTACAGATACTACCCATCCTATCTAAAGCTCAAACTTGGCGTATGAACACCAAGGATCTTGACGACGAAGGAATTGTGCATGAACTCCATAAAGAACTGGCTCTGTTTATACAAAAAAACTAAGCTTTTGGCTCCTTCCCCATTATGCTGTGGGACACAGTTTCTTCGGGAAGAAGTGATAAGCTGCATGTTTAGGAAAAACAAATCAATAGGATCCTGCCTGGACAAACTAACTTCTGCGATGAAAGCTAAAGAATTGCTCTATAGGCACTCAAATGACCCTCTAGACATGACTGCACTCAAACATCTTAAATATGAATATAACTCCATTATTAGTGAACACACTCACTTATGTGTGCAGAAAGGCAAGAAGCTGTTCTACTTGAATAATGCTGGTAGATCCCTAGCTGAAATCTGAAATTCAAAAGTAACCGCACTCTAGTCTAGAGCATTAAAGACCATCAAAGTAGCTTGTAGACAACAATGGAGGACATCCTAAAGCCTTACAAAGATTCTATTCTTAGCCCTACACCACTACCATAAACACACCTAAATAGGCTTGCTTAAAATTAGTTTGAAGTTTCCAAATAAAATCAATCTCATCCGACAAAATGCTTGCCTTAAACAGACCAATCGATAGGGAAGAAATTATGTTAGCAGTAAAGTCTACCCCAACTGGTAAAGCCCCAGGCATGGATGGTCTCCCTAGCAATTTCTATAAAATCTTTGTTCCCACGATTATAGACCCCTTAGAGTACACCCACAATCATTTTGCCATCTCAGGTAATGTATCCTGCACTGCTTCCAAGGCCAATACTGTGGTCATTCACAAAGAAGAGAAAGACCATTTTTATCCTAAGAATTTCAGACCCATTTCACTAATCAACATGGAGGCAAAGATGTACGCTAAAACTCTGCCCATGCAGCTTGCACCCATGATAACTAAAATGGTCCATGTAACTCAGATGGGCTTTATCAAAGGCTGATTAGCCTGTGACAATATCTTCTTATTTTGCCATGTAATTGAGAAATCCTCTAGTTCGCTCTTCTCATCAGCAGCTGCTATAGCCCTGAATGCAGAGAAAGCCTTAGATAAGGTTTCCTGGCTGTGTCTAGAATCTGTCTTATCCAGATATAACTTAGGTGACTCCTTCATCAGAATGACCATGGCTTTGTATTCTAATCCCTAAATTAGAATTAAAATCCACAGTGCCCTGTCACAGCCCTTTGCCTTACATCAGGGTACTCACCAAGGCTGCCCACTATTCCCCTTACTATTTCTTCTGGCAATCGATCCCCTCCTATTAATGCTAAATGAATCCACTGAAATTTCAGGTATACAAGTCAGAGACGTGACCTACAAAAATGCAGCGTACACAGACAATATATTGATATTTATGGAATCTCTGGACACAGCAATGACGGCAATCCTGAAAATTATTAGTCAGTTCTCCAGTTTCTCAAGATATCACGCACTCACCTGGTTCCAACCGCGGAGACAATGCTGGACCTCCAATTCCAGCTGGGGCAGCTTAGCAAAACAACTAACTACTGCCTGGTTCCAAAAACTGCCCCAGTGGGCAAAAGCAAGATGGGGTAAAACAAGAAAACATCAACTTGTGCCACTGAGATAATTGTTGGGCTTTCTCATGCACTGCCTAGTAAGATCGGAACTCCCTGGACCTTGTTGTCCTCAATGCAGGTGTAATACACTAAAAACATCAAGAGGCAACGTAACCCATAGGTTCCCAACTCAAAATGATCTATCAATTATTTACACTATTTGTACACCTATGGACTTATTGATAAATATTGCATGAGAGAGAGCAGAAACCATTTCAAGAATAAACTGGTGATTTTCTGACACTATGGAACGTAAAAGATTTTGATTCAAACTCAACTACAACTTCAAGCTCTAGAAGATTCTCCCAAAATATTAGATATAACTTGTCTTGAAACACAGTAGCAACTTTTGTTTCGGGTACAATAGAGTTTAGAGCCCTGTAATGAAAGAGTCCAGAGGGGTGGGCCTCCCGGGGGTTAATACTCAAATCAATGTCCAATATCCGAATGTGCTCATGCCATCAAAGGATTCAGTCTTTGGATTATTTGCTAACCTATAGATTAGTGAACACTGACCTGAGGGGAAAGAATTTAGGCATGTCAATACTTGAACTAATTCTGAAGACGACAGGAGATTTTGTGCAAGAAACTCAAGAGGAGGCAGAATCGTAGCTCATGAAGGAAGTCCTTGTAAGCGTCACAGGCGGCTGGACAACAGAATCATCAGGAAGGTTTGGAAGACTAGAAGTTCTAGGTGACTCAGGAGGTGAGTACAGGGTCAATGCTTGCGCAGGACTGGAATGCTGGAAGATCCAGTAGACTCAGGAGACAAGTGCAGGGATAATGCTTGCGCCAGATAGGGACATGGCCAAGCGCTGATTCAGGTTCAAAGGAGGTATTTATACTGAAAGAAAGAGTGTTCCAGAAAGACACATGTCCCACATGGAACTGTGGAAAATTCCAATGAACTTGGGGAAGATCATGTGTAACATGCAACTGATATGAGGCTTTGCAGCAGATGAGGCCTTGCAGGTAGCAGTTGCAAACGGCAATTGGCAACAATAAACAAGTACAACCCAACCCCAAGTGCATGAAGGAATAATTCAATGGTTTACAGTGGATAACACAACTTGTCCTAGAAGACGTGATAATCTGCAGGCGTAAAATAGTCTAAACTTGCATAGCATCAGAACTAGAGAGTCAATTGTTCAGGCTTCCAGGGAAAAGAATCATGGAATGCTCAAGACTGTAAGGCACCACAAGGGCAGCATGACTTTGAGTACTCGGGCAGGGAGGTGCCACAAGGGAAAGGTAACATGGGCCAGTTGAGTAAACCCCACAGAACATAGTGCACAAGATGGAGTTGTGAAACAGGATACTCTTTGAACAAAGATAAAACAGAAGTCATCCCCTTGAATGATCACTGGCACCTTCCTCTGCAAACAGTTAAAATTTCCAATCGAAGTCTAAATTCATTAGATATTGCAATGACCTCTCGGAATCAGTAGCCCAGGAATTTATCAAAAATTACAGACTTACGGGCCACGGGGACCCTTAAGCATATCTCATGGTGAGGCAGGCTAGAAACTATCAAAATGATGGTGTCCTGACTAGTCAACTTCTTGGCTATCATAGTCGCAGTTTGTCTGTGCCAAGAATTTTTCTCTAAGACTGATAAAATTATCTCTGAATTTCTTTGAAGCAAGAAAAGAGCTAGAATTAGCCTTAAAAAAGTAAGAGTTACCTTCAAGGAGGGTGGATGTAACTTCCCAAACTGAGTCAATTACCAGGAAGCATTCTTGAAGGCACATGGGGTGTGGTGGTTCAAAGTTGAGGCCATCAAAACACTTGTGTGGCCTAATGTCAAGCAAACCATCAAGCATTCCTCCCTTTGGAGGCACACTTGACTATATCCCATCATTCTTAACCACAATCTATCAGGATTCTTAGAGGTACAACCTTAGCATTATTATCAGTAGACAAAGTCCGTTTATCCAATATAGACAAATCCTTCTCTATATCACTACGGAACAATAAGAGACTGCAGATTGCCAGTCCCCCAACCATCAGACCGATATGGGCTAGCAAGGGTATCTCGTTAGTAGCAGATCTGAATACAGATTTTGAACCATTATCCTTTGTTGCAATGAAACATGGACTTTCTCACTTGTATGATTTTCAGAAAACCAAAGTGAAAGTCTTCAAGTGAGTCCGACTTCGGAAATCTATTTGTCTCCCCACAATTCAACTCCTTCAAGCAGGGGGTCATGTTGCATCCAAGATCTACTAGGTATTTAATAAAGCCACTCCCAAACGAAGTCCCATCCTACCAGCCAAATGATCTTCATACCTTTCCTCTAAAGGCTCATCACCCCTTGCTGTGGAAACATGGTCCAAAATTTCGAAACCTCCATCTCCCTAAACTTCCCATTGGTAATACTTGGACCACACACAGCTGTGCGACGTATTAAACTCCCAGACTCAGAGCTCACCCTACTTGATATGCTGCTCACTGTTGCTCTAAAGGTGATAATGACTGATTGGAAATAATTTAGCAATATCCCTTACCATCCCTGGTGGGCGTGGGATACTTACCTTAGAAACACACACATATCCCAGTCAAAAGACAGGAGAAACCCTGTTACATCGCAAAACATATGGAAAACACTAGACATCTTAATTCACAACTTGTAACATCAGTAAGGGGTCCTGTCGATCCTGCTACACCAACAAATGACTCACTTTCTATCTCGAATTAGTCTGATCACTAGCCACTTCACATGGTCCTCTCTCCTGCTTGACTTTCTATTGTTTTAGTGAATGACATCATCAAGGACGCCGCTGAAATAAACTGGCTGTTGCACAAGGAGACGCCAGCCTAAGAAAGGTCAATGAACCTACACACCGACGGCGCCCGGAAGCATTACGTCACAGATTAATGTGGCAACTCAGGTGGGGCTGAATGGTCCTTATCACAACTAAATTAAACACTGATTCTATAACTGTGACAGCGTCCATCCGGTAGGAGGGGGGCTAGCGGACCACAAAGAGACGGATCTTGACATGGAAACTGTGAGACAGCAGTAGCTGTGAAACCTCTGTAGGAGGGGAGCCCGCACTATCTTTTAAAAGCTGAACGACTCAGTTACTGACAAGTTCGTTGAGGACACCCACCCCCTTTGCCTTTAACAGTGGGCGAAGGAGAGCACGCCTTCGAGGAGGCTACCCCACCCTTGGTCTGTGCTCGTCATTTCACACGACTGCAAAACACACCAAGTAACGGGAAATTGCTCACTGAAACCCTGCCGCTCTATTTAATAAATATGAGCAGAGGCGGGCACGTGGCCGAAAAGGTGTGGCTTTTTCGCCGCCCCAGGATGCCCTTTCTCAGCAGTGACAGAGTTCATCTGCCTCGTCTCTGGCAACCTGTAGGCTCAGTGTGTGCAGTGCCCTGGTGGAACATTAGCGTTTTATAGCACGTGGGAGGAGTTGCGAGGTTGTTTCTGTGCCTTTCGCCCTTGCTGGTGCCCCAGTCCAGCGCAGACAGCAACAGGGAACAGAACGTCACAGTGCTGCACGTGCTGAGCATACACCGCCAGCAATGGGCAAGAAAACATTCAGCGTGGTGAGTGACTGCGAGTTCCGACCGGCGCGAGCGGACCCAGAGCGCGCGCAGGGTTTATCATGAAGCCCGTGAGACTTATGATGATATCAGGCTTATGATCGTCTCTCGGCTCCTGATTTACTCAGGACCTATATTGGAGCGGGGAATACTATAAGAAATAGATTCTAAGTAAAACTTGAAACGTAATAACTATTTCGCTGAAAAGAGGTTTCCCGCATCCCAAAGAGTGAGGGTTGAATATGTGCTATGCACGATCGCTGTTATTCCCGCATTTTTTTTCTTTCTGGGAATATACACTTTCCGTCGCGTCGTCTTTTCTTAGTGGAGTTTTTCTGCATTACAAGTGACTTATTTTTGTATAATTCGACGAGCCTTCCCTGCTTTTTATCGCCTCTTAACGCACAGTATACTCCATTGAAATCGTATGACATAGGACCATTTGAAATAAAACGTGGCAGCAAATATACTGGACCATTTGTGCAAATTAGCTGGCTAAAATAATAATTGAAAAGGGCAATGCAAATCTCCCAGCAAATTATAGGCTGATCAGTTTTATAGACAATCTGCAAAAAATGTACGCAAAACAACTCTTAGGCAGATAAATGAGCTGGGCCACGGAAACATCAGATTCTCCCTCCCCTCCAGGCAGGGTTTCGATCTAGAATTAGTACAGTGGATCAGGTATTCAGGCTGGCCGTGCTGTACTGGAAATATACAGCTCTTGCAAAACAACCTCTATATGTTGCTTTCCTTGATCTGAGATCAGCCTTTGACCTGGTTCCAAGAGAGAAGCTATGGGAAGTGCTAAATAGAATAGGGACACCAGCTAACATAATCCAACTCCTGAAGCGACTGCATGAAGATACATATGTGCAAGTGAGATGGGACAACCAAGGCGAACCAACAGACAAAATCCCCATAAATATGGGCGTTTGCCAGGGTTGCGTGCTGGCACCGTTTTTATTTTTTATTTTTATTAATGAGGTGGTACAGGTTCTGATGACATGCCAGAACGATGCCCCCACCTTGAGCGCTCAGAAAATCCCAATCCTTCTTTTTGCAGATGATTCCCTTCATATTTCCAAATCCCCTGTGGTCCTACAAATTCTTATAGACAGATTCAATCTATTTTGCCAGGATTATGGCATGGAGTTGAACCACAAGAAAACAAAGCTGATGGCACTTCACTCTGGATTGCGGAAGAAATGCACTATTAGCTTAGATGGCGATCCCTTGGACAGGGTCAGCTCCATTGATTATTTGGGTGTAAGGCTCACTGATAACTTGCACTGGGCAGAACAGGTTAACAAAAGTGCTAGTCTTTTGCAGTATAGTGCAGCATCCATCCTTGCGCTTTTATAGGGGTACGACGGCAAAAACTGTCTCCCCAGAAATCAAGATCTATGTTGGTAGGGCGCAGGGAGCTGCTGTCTACGGTGCGGAGGTATGGGGCTTTTCTGACAGTAACAGGCTAACCATTGGAGAGAATAGCTTTGCGAGGACTTTATGTGCTTGCCCCACTAGCACTCCACTGATCCCACTGTTTCTAGATCTGGGACTGAAACGGATAGCCGACCTAATTACTTTAAGACCTCTTTTATATTGGGTAAGGCTATGGACCGTCCCTGAACTGGATGTTTACATGACCTCACTTTTAGATCTGCTAAAGTGTCCTAATTCAGCCTCCATCCCCTGGGTCAAGCACGTATCTAGTTGGTTTAGCAACCTGGGTCTAGGAGACTTTTGGGAGAACCCCATTAATCTTGAGAAAGCCCACACCAAAGTGTTGAAGCGTGTATACTGGTCTCACGTATGGAACAATTCCATTAGTCGTAGATCCCATGGCTGCCTAACCAACCTTTTTATTGACCTCAAATGGTACCCACAGTTTGAATTATAACTAGATATTATACCTGATATTTTAGGCAAAAGCCTATATGCTAAATTCCGCTTTGGGACACTGCCGCTGAGGACCTTGATGTGTAGATGGGGTGCAAAAGTAACAACTGATATATGTCCCGCGTGTGGTATAACTTCTGAAACAGTTGAACATTTTATGTTTTTTTGTCCCGCATATTCATCTCTTAGGTCCAAGTGGATCCGTAATATTTGCCGGGAAATTGGAATAAGGGAATGTGCTTTAGCCCTGAGGATTTTAAAAAGTCATTGTTCTAAGGTCCTAATATATGCTGTTAGCAAGTATTTACTGGCAGCATGGCGTATACGCAACTCTTATATCAGCAATGTATTTTAAGAATGATTGGATGAGATCCTTTTAGACGGTGCAGTGGGGGTGCCACTTTTCTTTTATTGTTAATATGGTTTTAAATTGGAACTGTACTTTTATATCTTTTACAATGTTATTTATTTATTGTGTATTGCTTTAATGATCTACTGATCGAATAAAGCTTGTGTTGATGATGAATCATTGAATATATTACCCCGCAGGAGCAGCTGGACCCAGACAATAAAACAAAGAAGACTGAAGCAAATGGTATTCAGGATGACCACGTCTTCACAGAAGTTTCTGATAAGAAAAGGTGAGGATGCATTTCCCTGCTTGTTTTACATTGAATGCCGATTACTTAAAAGAATTTTTTAAGTGGTGCAATTTTCATTATTTCAGTTGAAAAGTTATAACTGATAAGCGCTTGCTGTTACTGATTACAGTGGCCTCCAGGGCATGAGTTTGAAACTAGGCACTGCCAACTTACCCTTTAACCTTTCATGGGTATATTCAGTGCTCTTAAATGGGGTAACAGTAATGCCCGTTATTTACAGCACCTAAAGAAGGCCATACTGTGCTCTGAAACATTTACTGTGCTAGAGGGAATAAATTGTGGCATAAATCAGTACATGAAAACAAGTTATATTCAATCCTTATCTCCCCTTTCCTCTGTAGTAAGATTGCATGGGCATCCGTCAACAAACTGTTTAAATAAAATGAAAGGGAGCAGAAATCTCTAATCTGCATCCTACAGTCTTGACATCATTGGAATGTCTTTCAGCAGTGTGGGACTTGTAAAGGACCATATCTTGAATGTTGAAGGTGAATTGAAAATATCTGTCTAGGTCCTGACCATCTAGTGTGCCTACTTGTTCTCTGTTAGCTGACTTTGTAAAGTAGGGCCTTTCCTCACTCAGGAGGGCAAACATTTAGACCTTTCTACCTTCAATAGGCTCTTACCCTGACTAAAGCAGTTTAGTAAATTTAGAGGGTCCTACATTTTTGATGTCCTGCTTTTCAGTTTGCGCCACATTGGTGGATAGTGTCCCTACATTTGTCTGTGTCATAATATTGTTACAGAAACTCCACTGGCTCCCTATCTGAGCCACAATATAATTTAAAATAAGGTGTATTGTACATAAGCCATCCATGGCAATGTTACTCCTTTTGAAGCGTCAACCGTTATATTACCATTGACCGTAGACAACACTGTGGTTTACTGCCACACTTCAGCAAAATTCTGCACTTCAAAAAACTTGAGTATAATGGCAGGAGTTTCTCAGTTCTTGGTCGTGGACTCTGGAACTTCTTGCCAACAAAGCTGTTATTCAATCCAGAGTTGACACAGGTTCACAAACACTTTAAAACATTCCTGTTTGAACCTTTATCTGCTTAGGGCATGGGTGGCTTTGCGGTTGCTCCTTTTGCCTTCTGTGCCATGGAATCCTCAGAGGTGTACCCATACTTTTACGGTAACCTCGTAATGTAACATTTTTACAGAGATAGAGGTTATCTTTTTGTGAACAGTCTGAAAGGTGAGTGCAGTTGATTTGGTACAAAAATGGAGGAAATATGTGCATTGCGAAGAATAGGAATGCCAATGCAAGTAGAAGTAAGAAAAGACAACCAATCATAGCACAGTAGTGAGTGTAAGACAGAAGTATGTTATCGCTGTGGGAATAATGCCCCTTTTCTAAAGTAAAGGAAATTATACACATTGGATAGAATTGTAGATTCCGTGATTCAAGGGGTATTTCAGCAAAAAGAATACATTAAGGATAAAAATAGGGAAGAAGATTACAGAGTAGATGACAGAACATCCCAAAATGTGGGTCGCAATCTATTTGAGGGTCATGTGCCGATTTTCCGTGGGTTGCAAAAGGCCAAGCAGTAAATAAAGATGCCTTTAAATTCTCTATTAATGTCACATTTGCTGCACCTCAGAGACAGAGGCCAAAAGTCAGGCTACGACTTCTGACAAATTGCTGCTTATTAATTCACATGTGGATTGGTGTTTACAAACTCCGGTCACTTTTGCAGTCCGAGGAAGTAAAGTGAATTACGTGGCAGTCTTGCTGGGGTACAAGTAGTGTGATAGGCAAGGCTGTAGAATGTCATTTTTTGTAACACAACACAAAATGTAAATACCGCTAACTGAACTGTACACATTCAGCAGGTAGGAAAGCAAAAATGAAGCACATTTTCTTTGTAATTCTGAAATGCGATGGGAACAAAGATTTTAATAGGATCAAAACAAACCAAGACACTTTACTTGGTGATGCACAAATGATAAATATTCACTGAAACCGATTGCCCATCATTATCATTTGTGTGCAGTATAGTTTATTCAGCAAACCTGTATGTCTGTGCAAACTAAGTGGCCACTCCAATGGTAAATGTACTGTCTGTAAATTACAATAAAAAATCGCCACCTTATGTCATTAAAGGTAGGTGGGTTGCAAAGGTGAGTCGTTGTAAAAATTGGGCCGTGGTTCTAAAAAACTTTGAAAACACTGGGATAGGAGAACGGTGAAGAAATGTGTGGTGTAGTGTTAAAAGGCGAGTGAGAAAAAGAGAAAAACTTAAAAAATGTCTCATTGCAGGTAAGTAGTTAGGAGGCAGAACCTGGGCTCATAGGCCATTAAGTGGTACAAAGTGACAGTGTGAAGCAACTGAAGGAGAACTTTAGGAATGTGTTTAATATTTGGATGGAAAAGGTAAAATATTTCAAGTATAAGATCGTGTTTAAAGCAGGAAAAACCAATAAGAAGCATGATTGTTAATCCATTTTTTGTATAGCTATACTAGTGGTCCCTTCCTAAACCACGTTTTGTCTCTTTGATTTTTTTTTTAAGTCTTGGTTCCCAAGTACACTTTAAACTGTACAAGATAATATTAAAGCCTTATATGGTGAGACTGCATCCTGAAAACAATATAATTTTAAATATTGCTTTTCTCTGTGACAGTTTTATATTTGGGGTGGAGTACATTAAGAGCTGTGGGAAAGTGTTTTAACCCGCTGAAATGCTCAGAATTTTGTAATGTAATAAAAACACTTGTTAAACATTTCACTTTCTGTATTGAAGGCATGTGATTTTTGTGTACTCCTTCTGCTTTTCGAACTGAACAGTATAAAAAATAATATTGCTTTTATCCTAACATTAAAGGTGAAGGTTAAGGGAGACAGTGTAGAAAAGCCGCTGTTGGGTATTTTGCAATAAATGAGTTTAAGGTCATAATGCTTCCCATTTAGTTATGCTTACATGAATGACAGACCCCGAAGGTGCTGCGGCAATAATAATACGTTATATCTGGGATGTCTTGGTTTCATTTGTTTGGTTATATCTTAGACGTAAAGTGTAAAACATCACATGTAGTAATCCTCAAAATCTTCTTATCTTCTTCGTATGAAGATCCTGGCAGCAGGGCTGTGGCAATAGAACTGGGTTTAGGATTGTAGCAATAACACTTGAGTAGTAGCAGTGGACCAAAGTACTGAGCGACTGGACTGGAGTTACAGGACAGAAGAAGGACAGAAGCACAGGGCTAGACTAACAGCCACAGAGCAATAGGACTGAGACATCGGAATAGAGTTCAGGACCAAAACCCCCAACAGACAGAAGAGCCATACTGAAGCGTTGTAATGTCAGCAACTCTCTTCAGTCATATATGGTGCTGGTACGTGAAACCTGTTCTCATTGGAGGACATGTTAAAAAGTATTACCTTGATACGTATTCATATGCATGTTGTACCATGTTTTGTATTAATTTTATAAACATTTTGAATACATTTATAGTTTCATTTAAGTAAAGAGTATAGAAGTTGTGGAACTTGTTACAATTTGTTATATTTGTGACTTACAGTTTTCAGTAAGTGCAAACAGCAGAAAAAATGTAAGAAAACCGCAGTGTCCTTGGAATAAATTTTTCAAGATCGCCAATTTTGGAAACCTATTTAATATGTGAAATGCACTTATTTAGATTTATATGAAAAACACATTTGTCTTTCCCTTGTTTTATTAATTTGTCTTCAACAGTAGTCATAACAAATACAACTATGAAACAATTAAAACCGTAGAAAAAGAAGACAAGAGGTAAAAAGTTAAAACTTACTGTGACAGAAGCATATAAAAATAAGAACATTAATAATTACATAGATCTAGTAGATAAGAATAACAAATTAAAATACAATGCTGGTGGCAAATGTCTGAGGTAGCTGGGCGAACCCCAATATGAAGTCTATTTTGTTTTTCAGTTTTTAAATATCCTAACTTTTTAATGAAATGTTTTTATGTTTTTGATTAAACAACTGATGGTACACCACAAAATTCGAATAGTGCATTGATTAACATATCTAGGAGAGAAAAGCCATAGCATTAGTGTACCACCTTTCTGTGAATAAAGTAGACAGGGATTGTAGCCACATTACAAATGTTTGTTAATTTCAACGTGCAGCTGATAAATCCATTTGGCAAGGAAAACTCTCATTCAAAGAGTGAGTTTGGATTACTATGAGATTTTGGTGACATGGTATCCAAAACATGGAGATTTGAAGTAATTGTACCAATTTCTGTCAGAAATGGGTCAGTAACAGGGCAGAAAACATTGCTGGAGAACAAGGTAACCCGACTGAAGGTTAAGGATCTTGTGATGCCTTTGTCTTTACAAAGTCAGCACTATCAGAGAGCGAGGCAACACAGCAGGACTGTTACAGGGGCAAAAACAAGGTGAGGTCAGATATACTTTCACCCACCGTGGCCCAGGGACAGGCCAGCAGCACACAGTTTTCTTGTGGGCACATCTATGATTTATTACGGTGGGGAAATAATGCTCATGGGTTGTGGCAAGCCCTGGGGTTAAGTATTTTTCATATATTTCTCTTCAGAACAAGCATTACAGCCTCCTGCTATTTAAACATTATATTTAGAAAAGTTCAATATGATATTATCTTTATTTTTTTATATAAATATATTTTAAATAATAATCTTAAACCCCGATTTTTAAAAAGCATGTTTGGAGAAAATAATATCTTTCCAGAGCCCCTGGAGAAGACAGAAGTGATATATTTCCCTAGATTTAGCTTTCTGTAAAACCATTGTCATAATCTCTTGTGATGAAAGGCAGGTACTGCTTTGTCCCAACAGTCTATGGCACTCAGGGGCGTAGCTTCAGGGGGGTGTTTGGGTTGCTACACCCCCCTAATAAATATATTCTCTAGTAAATATTTGAGTACAGGTGTTTTCAGTTGGGCGTGGCGAGGAGTCTGTTGGATCTCACCTGGGATTTGTACATACCCTACAGACAAACACAAACACATCTTCTCTCACGTCTGTATTTTAAAGGTTCAAAAATGTTGGCTATTTTACAAAATATTATGTTTTGAGTACCTCTTACAACCTGAACTCCGCTCCCCTCCTGCACTGCTTCTCTTATGATGAATTTTAGCGTGACATGCCAGCATGGTTGTGTGAAAACCTGGCCCTGATATTACTGACCAAGCTATGCACATGATGGCATGATGTACAATGTAATCACAGAGAAATCTTTTATTAAATGCTAGAGCGTGCCTGCGCGCTAAAAGATGTTCGAACATGCAAATTGACGTGACTGTCGTCTCATGTTTGCTAGCATTAAAGTTCACTGTACAACTGTATTTTTTTATATTCCCTTCTGGTGGATAAATGAAGTTCTCTTGCTGAACTCTAATGTCATTCGATATTAGTTTAGTGGCGCCTAATTACATTTACAGACACTTAAAGCTGTAAGAGTATCTACCACGTAATAAATATTTCATATTGTGGAGAGTATGTCCTGTTACAGGGCATGTGAAGACAATTCTTAATATTTTTGTTTACACATTTTGAATGTTTATGTTAATTGTCTGTTCAAAGGACTGTATTACTTGCTTTTTTACCATTACCGGTTTTGCAACAGAGCTTTGAGACTGTCAAATATATTATTATGAATGTTGCAAAATATATTCTGTACTTGACCCGCTGCCAAATGAGGTTGTAAAGGCTTGTATGGACATTTGGCTAGAGGTGGATTTCCGGCTATAGTAGATAAATTACTAAAAGCATTTTTCATAAAACAAAGTATGATTATGACCGAAGATGGCCAGATGTGCACTTCCAAGGTGTACATTATCAAAAAATGAAGGCCTTGCAGGCACACTTACCACAAATGTTGCCCCATTGTGTATAAGGTTACCCCACGTATGTTGCGCCATTGTCGTGTAAGATTATGCAGCCGCATATCACAGGAAATCAGTAGGGAGTGGGCGAATCAAGACTTGGTTAGTATTTTAAGTTTGCAAACACCCACGGATATGGCAGTTTTTGAGCATTCACAAACTCTTCTCACCACTCGAAGTGGTTGTATTGTCATACGAGTCAAGGGCTTGAGTAAATACTTTTCAAGTTTGGGAAGAGGAACATAGCACCCCCAAATCTCCTCGAGTGGTAGAGGAAATGCGCTGTTGTATAGTGGTGCTGCCTGTCCCCGATGCAGAATTTTACTGTTGTGTATCGCTTCAATAGGAAGTAGTCAGCATGAATACTGGATTTGATTAAAAATGGCTATTCATTGCTTTTACATCATAACAAAGAAAAAAAAAAGCATTGTTTTTTTTTACTATAGTGAAATCACAGGACTCGCTTTCTAGTTTTTCACTGTGTCAGAACAATGACAGCATCTTTACCACGCATGCCTTTACCACCCATGCCTTTACAATGAATTCCGTTGTAAAAGCATGCTTAGTAAAGGAATATGTGGTAACAGCAAGCATGGTTGTGTTATGCAACCTCCCTCGCGTAACCAAAAAACTACCTGACCTCCCCACTCGCCCTGAGGACTAAAACTATCCCCACTCCTAAACCCCCCAAATCCTAACACCAGACCCTCCTTGCCCTGAGCCCTAAAACCCTGCCCTTGTGAAAAAAAACGACCCCGACCCGATCTACCCTGAGCCCTAAGACCTTCCCCATCCCTAAAAACTAAATTACCCTGACACCCCCACTAGCCCAGAGCCCTAAAATCTTCCCCCACTCCTAAAAACGACCCCCAAATCCTGACACCAGCCCCTCCCCACCCTGAGCCCTAAAACCCTGCCCCTGTGAAAAAAACTACCCCGATCCCCCTAAACCGTGGACCCTGTTATGAAAAAAACTCCACCACGGAGCCTGAGCCCTAAAACCTTCCCCACCCCTAAAAACTAAATTACCCCAACACTACCACTAGCCCTGAGCCCTAAAACCTTCCCCCACTCCTAAAAACTGCCCCCCAAATTCTGACACCAGCCACTCCACGCCCTGAGCCCTAAAACCCTGCCCCTGTGAAAAAAAAAATAACCAGATCCCCCTAAACTGTGGTCCCTGTTATTTAAAAAAACTCCCCTACCCAGCCTGAGCCCTAAAACCTTCCCTCACTCCTAAAAACGAAATTAACCCAACACCCCCCACTCACCCGGAGCCCTAAAATCTTTCCCCACCCCTAAAAGTTCCCTTCCCCCACCCCAAAACCTGGCCCCAGACGCTCTCCGCCCTAAACCCTTAAAATCTTTTCCCAGTGTAAAAAAAAACTAACCCAACACCCACCATAAACCTTAAATCCACTCCACCCCTAAAATCTACCCCCATATCCTACCCCAGCACCACTTACCTTGCTGCTTCCTCTCCTGAATCTTCCTGCTCCGCCCATTCACACCACTAATAAAAAAAACTACCTTGACCCCCACCACCTACCCTAAATCCACCCTACTCCTGAAAACTCCCCCCAATCTGTGCCCTAGCCCCACTTACCTCACCACGTCCTCTCCCCATCCTTCCTGCTCTGCCTAGTCACACCACTAGACCACTCTCTGACTTAACCACGCATATGCGTGGTTTAGGTAAATGCGTGGTTAAGGCAGACATGCAGGCAGTCATTGTTAAAGCAAGCGTTGTTCTGCTTGCGTGCTAAACATACGCATGATTTAGCCCGCGCTGTTTAGGCCGTTTCTCGTCTGCACTGAGAATGACTTTCTGAGAGGACCCCTGCTCTAGTATTGAGATAAGAGGGAACGGCTTCAGTTAGGATAGGAGATGGAATGTGTGTATGGTGGTGGGTAGATGCCTATATGTTTCTAATATTTGCATGGGTTTGCGGAATGGACTGATAGAAGGGTAAGGGGAGTGGGGGGGGGCAGATATGTATGTTTAAAATATTTGGAACCGGGTAAGGTGGATAAGCAGGCAGGACACAAAGAACCTTTTATAAATATTTTAGTGAGGGGAAAATTCTAAAAATGTTGGTGCATAAGGGCTGAAGCATGTCAAGTCCTTTATTATTAAGGAAAGAGGGATGGCCAGAGAGTGGTGGGGTGACTGACATGACACCAGTGTAGGAGGCTGGCCTGGTTTGTAATGGGTACCAAAGGTACTTACAGCTTATACCAGGCCCAGTTATCCCTTATTAGTGAAATATAGGCAGTGTTCTAGCAGCTTAGGCTGTGTAGAGTTAGCTGTAGCAGAGCAGCTTAGGCTGAACTAGGAGACATGCAAAGCTCCTGCAATACCACTATAGTTACACAGTACTCATACACAATAAAAGACAGTACTCATTGTTACCAAAAATAAAGGTACTTTATTTTAGTGACACAAGACCAAAAATATCTTAGAGGCAATACTCCTTCTGGAGGGAAGTATTATACACAATACATAAACTAGTAACCAAAATCAGGTAAGTAAACAGTCATATAATACTGCAGACAGTAGAAAATACAATAGATTGCAATGGGCCTGGGAAAACACAAACCATATACTAAAATACTGGAATGCGAACATCGTTTTCCCCCCTAGGCAAGTGTAGTGTGTAGAGGGGCACTGGGAGTGTAGGAAAACACCAAAGGTAAGAAAAGTACCCCACCCCAGAGCCCAGTAAAGTACAGCAAGTTTCCTCAGGACACACGACAAGTCATGATTTTGCAAGAACCAAGCAAGACTGCAAGCAACAAACAATGGATTCCTGGACCTGAAGACCTGTGGAGAGAGGAGGCCAAGTCCAGAAGTCGAAGAAGAGTCTAGGAAGGACAGGAGCCCCTGCCAATCTAGAAGAACGTGCAAAAGTGGATTCTCAGGCCAGAAGAAAAGTACAGAAGTGCACCAAAGAAGATGGCTCCGGGTTCTTGTGTGGTGCAGGAGATGTCCCACGTTGAGTTGTTGGATGCAGGCTGTTTGCGTCACTGGATTCTGCCAACAAACCTTGGTTCAAGCAAGTATGCAGTTTGCGTCAAAAAGGAGCTGCCTGGACCCAGGAGGGACTTGGGGGTCTCAACTCGGACTGAGGAGACTGAGAGGGCTTTCAGCACTTCAGAGAGCCCTCCGAAGACCAGGCAGCACCCACGGGAGCCCCAGAACACAGGAACAAAGAAGATGCAAAGAGCAGTCATCACAGCACTACACTGGAAGGTCTCATGCCACCGGAGAACAACTCTTGGAGCAGTGCATCGCAGAGTGGAGTGCTGGGGACCTGGGATCCGCTGTGCACGAAGAGCGCTTGGGAGAAGTGCACAGAAGCCCAAGGAGCTGCAGAAGACGCAGTGCACAGGGGTACTGTTGCAGCACACGGAGGCAAGCTCTTACCTCCCCCAAATTTGGACAGCTGGACCTTTGGACAGTTGGGTCGCTTCGGTTCACCACCTGTGGTCCAGGGAGCACACTTATCATCAGGCGAGGACCCCCAGAGTACCGGTTGTTGTCGCAGGAGGGTGCCTGCAGAAGCAGGGAAATGACTCTGTCACTCCACTGGAGATTCCTTTGGTTCTTCTGTGCAGAATGAAGACAGGTAGTCCTCAGAGAGTGCACCTAGGAAACTGTTGCAAATGCTGGCTGAAGTTGCAGGTCGCAGGAGTCGTCCTGGATACTTTGTTGCAAATACAGCATTTCTTGGAGCAGTCTGCGGTTGATCCGATGGTCAGAAGCTGAAGCAGAGGATGCAGAGGAGTCCTGGAGAAATCTTGCAAACCGAATCTGAGGAAACACCCAGAGGAGAGACCCTAAAACACCCTGAGGGGGGGATTAGCTACCTACCTAGGTGTGCACCTATCAGGAGGGGTCCCTGACGTCACCTGCTGGCATTGGCCACTCAGAGGTCTCCAAAGGGTCCCCACACCTTGGAATCCAAGATGGCTAATGCCAAGTACACTGTGGGGTAGCTCTGGGCACCACCCTTGGGGTGGTGATGGACAGGGTAGTGGTAACTCCCCTTTCCTTTGACCAGTTTCGCACCAGAGCAGGGGCTGGGGTCCCTTAACCGGTGTAGACTGGATTATGCAAGGAAGGCACCATTTGTGCCCTTCAAAGCATTTCCAGAGGCTCTGGGAGGCTACCCCTCCCATGCCTGTAACATCTATTTCCAATGGGAGAGGGTGTAACACCCCTCTCCTAAAGAAAAGGCATTGTTCTGCCTTCCTTGGATTGAGCTGCTCAATCCCCAGGAGGGCAGAAACCTGTCTGTGAGGTGGCAGCAGCTGGGGTTGCAGTGGAAACCCCAGAGAGCAGACTTGGCTGGTATGAGATTGGCCCCACAATACCAGATTTGGATTGGGGGGTCAATTCCATGATCTTAGGCACCTCACATGGCCATATTCGGAGTTACCATTGTGAAGCTACATATATGTATTGCCATTTATGTAGTGCACACCTATAATGGTGTCCCCTCACTCACGAAGTTTGGGGAATTGGCCCTAAGTAACGTGGGGGCACCTTTGCTAGTGCAAGGGTGCCCTCACACACAGTAACTTTGCACCTAGCCTTCAGTAAATGAAGGTTAGACATATAGGTGACTTATAAGTTACTTAGTGCAGTGTAAAAAGTCTGTGAAAAAGTGTGTGCACTATTTTACTCAGGCTGCAGTGGCAGTCCTGATGAAAGGTATGTATGAGCTCCTTATGGGTGGCAAAAGAAATGCGGCTGCCCATAAGGATCTCCTGGAACCCCAATGCCCGGGGTACCATATACTACTTATAAGGAAAGTCCAGGGTGCCAATCAGAATTGGAATATGTAGTCACTAAAGCGTAGTGACAAATTTGGTAAGTAGACAGAGCATAAGCACTGGAGTTCTGTTAGAAGAACTTCAGTGACACAGTTAAGCATACTGACAACACACAAAGGCCACAGACTATGAGGACTGGGGTCCTGGCTAGCAGGGTCCCATTGACACAGGCAAGACACACTGACAAATATGTTTTAAACTATGAGCACTGGGGTCCTGGCTAGCAGGATCCCAATGAGACCGTAAAAACACACTGACAAACACTGACAAACAGGCCATAAATGGGGGTAACCATGTTAGAAAGAGGGTACTTTCTCACAACCAGGCATGTATTGTAGATGGTATATCTACGGTAGGGGGAGAAAAAGACAGAGAGAGGCAAGGTAGTGTTGTACAAAACTCCCAGTGACACATGTACCATTGCAGAACCAACTCACAGCATCACCTGCAGTTGGGTTGAGGGTTTTGGGGTTCCATACACAATATTAAATGACAAATAGTCTGCTGTCACTAGAGTAGTGTTTTCTGCTTCTTGATTCTAAGTCGCATATTTAATTGATGTCACCAAGAACCACTTGGTGGAAAACAGCCCCATATTAACAGGTACCTGTTAGACCTAACATCCTTCATGTGGTGTTCCCCCACACATTTTTCCTTCACCCCTTCTGTTTTGCTGAATTCATTTTTGTTTGCTTGAGGACACTGTGCACCTTACTACTGCTAACCTGCGTTGAAGTGTTTGTGCTCTCGCCTTCAAACATGGTAAACTTGGCATATGCCTATTTGGCACATATAAACTTGTAAGATTTTAGTAATGTACCCAGGGCCTGTAAATAAATGCTACTAATAGGTTGCAACACTCATTGTGCCACCCACTAAAGTAATCTTTTAACACATGTCTCAGGCTTGCCACTGCAGCCTGTAGTGCAGTTTCAAGCTGTCATTTCGACCTGGCAAAATAAACCTTTCTTTTTATTACTTTTAAGTGACCCCCTAAGGTAGGCCCTAAAGGCTCACAGGGCAGTGTGCATTGTATTTAAAAAGTAAGACGTGTTTAGGTTTGACATATTCTGGCAGTGAAAAACTTCTAAAATCGTCTTCACTGTTGTAAGGCATATATGTCCATTGACCAACACTGGGATGTCGTATTACATCAATTAAGTGATAACTTTGGATTGGGAGCAGATAGAAATATACTGTTTATGCTCAAATAAATTTTAGTTTAATATCCTTTTTAATTGTGAAATTAGATTTTAAGTCAAAATTCTGAAAATGCTACTTTTAGAAAGTGAAGTAAACAAAAATTAATTTGAGGGATGCTTGAATTATTCTCAGCAACTTGAATTACTCTGGCTTCATCCCAGTGTGTGGTGTTTTTTTGCCCGCGATGCCATCTCAGATTATATCCAGCTATATCTAAATCAGCCTTAACCTTGCACCAGTAGCAACACTCCTGCCCAAACTGCCAAGCCAGGTCCTCTCCGAACTGCAACACAAGCAACCCGAGACCGGTTTTACTCTAGTTGGGGCTCTTCAGTTGGTTCCAGTGGCAAAGTGAATACAGGACCCATGTCTGGGCATACCATCTCAAATATGGCATCGCACTGAAGTATACAAAAAAAGTGATGGGAGAGATGCCTGAATTAATCTCAGCCACTTATGATTAATAGAGGTTGCATCTCAGTCATCATATTTTTTGCCACAATTCCATCTCAGATTAAATGCTCCTATATGCAAATCAGCCATGACCTTCCTCCAATAGGAACAATTCAGTCCTGTACGGTGTTGCTTATGTTTCAGTTTAGGGAGGGCCTGGCTTGGCAGTTTGGTCTAAACTGTCCCCATTGGAGCAGGGTCAGGACTGATTTGGATGTGGCTGGGTCCTAACAGAGGTGGCACGGTGAGCAAAATACTGGTGGAATGAGATGCAGCCCGAGTGATTACCAGTCACTGAGATTAATTGAAGCATTCCTTCATCACTTTTTTGTATACTTTAGTGTGTAGCCCCAGTTGTGGGTATACCCAGATGTGGGTCTTGGGCACACGCTGTTGCTGGAATCAAGCTATCTGTCTGATGAGCTCCAACTAGGGTGAAACCGGTCTTGGGTTGCTTGTGTTCTGATTCCGGGAGGACTTGGCCTAGCAGTTCGGTTTGTACTGTTCTTATTTGAGCAGGGTTATGACTGATTTACCTATGGCTGGGTCCAAACTGAGGTGATGTGGTGTGCAACATAAAGAATGGACTGAGATGCGGCCCAAGTTATTACCAGTGGCTGAGATTCATTCAAGCATTCTGTCCATTATCTTTTTGTATATTTTAGTGTTTCACCCCAAGTGGGATGGGTATGCTCAGACATGGGGTCCTGTATATACTGTGTCACTGGAACCAAGCTATACCTGGCTGATGAGCCCTAACAATGGCATACTTGGTCCTGGGTTGCTTGTGTTCCATTTCCGGGGGAACCTGACCTGTAAGTTTGGTCGGAATTGTTTCCATTGGAGCAGGGTCAGGACTGATTTGCATATGGCTGGGTCCAAACGGAGGTGGCATGGTGTGCAAAGTAACGAGGGCTAAGATGCCGCCTAAGTGATTACCAGTGACTGAGATTAATTCAAGAAATCCATCTATCACTTATTTGTATACTTTTATGTATACTTTTAGAAAGTTGTCACCTAACCATTTGTGCCTTCTGACAGTGACCGGGGTCGCATAACGGTGAATGGCTCTTTTGTTAGGGTTTGTGTATTGTCTCCAGTCAGTAACACAAAGGGGGCTTAGATGTGGATAGGATGGGCCATCCTAGCAGGGTGACTGGGAGAGACTGTACCCAGTCCCACTTACACTACAGAGGTGTTTGCCTCCTGCACACACCAAAACCAGATGTGTGGTAGGATATGGTATCCCTGCACACAAACGCTGGCACCAACTAGTAATATTGGACCTTCCGAGCCACTCTTCAGAACATTCTTGAGCCTGTGGAAGTTACAGATCAAGGACTACCCTGCTCATAGAGGACTGCCTTGCTGTTTAAGAAGGAAGACTGGACCTGATTGCCTTCAACCCATGCTAACGAGTGTGACGCCATGGGTCAATTGGCTGGCATCTTATGTGAGCTACAGGGACACACCAAGCTTCAGAAGCCTCCCTGCAACTACCCAGCTAACCTGCTGCACTGGACCTGCAACTGGACCTGCTTAAGCCTTGCCATTGGCCTCTCCCTAGAGTGAGCCTAGAGTGAGTCTTGATCCCAAGGAGGTCCCCCCCATGTCCTGGACTCTTGGCTGGAATCAGATTGTTTGCCTCCCTGCCTAACTGTGGGTTCCATCAAAATCTGACACAGCTCGACCCAGGACCTCGCATCACCGACCCTCCATCTCCTGATTGGTGGCCTCATCGGAACCAACGCAGCTTGATGCAGCTTGACGCAGGACCTTGCATCGCAGCCCTTGCAGCTTTGATTGGAACTGACACAACTTGATGCAGGAACCTGCATCACAGCATTCGCACCTACTGATCAAAACCAACTCAGTGATAAGCAACTCAACACAGGCCATCGCATCACAGCACTGTGCAGTTCATGATTGGAACTAATTGCAAGCAACTCAAAGCCTTGCATCAAGGGCATAAGATACAACTCTCAGCAGGACTAACCTGTTCCCTCTATCTGGCCTGCGCTCCATCGAGGTCAGCCTGAACTTGTGACTTTATCCCAGTCTAGTGAGATGAGATAACCACAGTTGTCGCTTTATGCTTTTGGCACTATTTTTACTAAAAATTGTAAAGCCCAATGCCTCCGGATTGTTTGGATTTTGTCATTCTGGTATAATTTAATTTATTAACATTTACTCTGTCTAAATTGGTAAGGGATTTTTCTTCTTGTGTTTACATGTTGACTGTAACTTGAGCCTGATTGCTTTTGCCAAGCTGCAGGAGGGTTAAGCAGTGGTTCATTTATTGACTTACAGAGGTTCACCCTGACAAGGATTGTGATTGTTGCCCGAGTTGGGCTTCCAGCTTCCTCTGTCATTAACCCAATTTCCTATAGTACTTACCAATATTCTGTGTTTGTATACAGTTCTTTCATTTGGGAAATGCCAATACGACATAGTTATGTGACCGTTCAGGGATTACACCTGGGAAAACAGCAGCTCATGTACTTTCCAACTTGGTAGTGGAAACATGTTTTCATTGCTAAAACTTGTAAATCGCATGTAAGATTGAATGTACAGATATAAACATAAGAATTCTCTTTGTGAATCAGATACATTGTTTTGATAACCCCATGTCGTTTAAATATCCATCTTTTGATCTTTATTTGGACTCAAAAATGTTTCCAAAATCTCAATTTAATTCTGTGTTCTGTATGTGAGTTCTATTATTAACTTTTAGCAGGAATCACATTTTACAAAATAATTATCCCATGTGGTTCAGTTATTTTTATATTTCAGACATTCTAGAGGATTCAAGACAATTTATTTAGGTGACGGGTAGCAAGGCTGTGGGTCAAGATCAATTATAGCTGCAAGGACAGAATTGAATGGTTTCATACCTAATGTAATGGGCATCATCAAATATTATCTACAGCAGTTTCCGCTGCATACCAGAGCCAGGTCCATTCTTAACAAATGCCAGCTTTGTTGCTGCAATTAATTGTAATGTTTGTTTTGAAAACTTTAAGTTGATACTGCTGCTTTGAAGAAATGAGAGACAAGTTTTGAGTTTGAAGTGCCTAGTGCTAGAGGTGATAAACCCCCCCATCCCGAACCGCTATCTAGCCTTCTGTTCCCACTCGCTTTTTTTTTCTTGACTCTTTTGCTGTTATGGATATGTCTCATTTAACTGAACTGGGAAGATTTTTCATAAATGGGTTGACTTATCTCATATGAAGCAGTCCACAGAGCTATTGATCATAACTGGGCATGCAACTGAACCTGCGTGATTACATGTTCACTAGCACTCACTCTGACACTCCCCGGCCCTGCCAATTTATTTAGCCACACAGAAGCTGCAATGGAATAGTTACCTTCATTTTTATTTACACTTGCTTTCACTGAGTAAAGAAAATACCCACAGTGGAGTTAACCTTAAAGTTTGGCGCACTGATGTGGTTTACTGTATTTGTAACTTTTTCAGTTCTTTTTTCCTTTCCTGTTTCAACATTTTTATAAATGTTTCACAGGAGTTTATACACATTAGCTGAGGGGTCTTTTTCGGAGCAAGTCATATGATTGGCTGGCCACAACAAATATTCCATCAGCCATTACAGGACTTGTCTCCTGTCCTGAAAATGTTCTAAACAAGACACAAGGGGGCAGATATGGATATCCTGAACCCTAGCCATTGTGGAGGTCCCAGCGGGCTCTCCTCAGTGCCAGACTTATTTAACTTTTTATTTGTTTCCCTTCCCCGCAAGATCCCACAGCACCAGCTGAAATATTTTTTTTAAAGATACAGGACATATATATTTTTTTTTAATACATGTGTGGTGGACCATGGCCCAAGGGTCAGCACAGCTAAATTTTTTAAGTTATGGGAAGGGGTATGCATTGGTTCCCCATCTGGGAGCCGATTTTCTGCTTTGGGGACCCCATCACCTGGGGTACAAGCAAACCTGGTCCTGGGGACCCCACCCCCAGGACAGAGTAAGTTGTGAGTTCCCTGCCATGAGGACAGACGGAGAAAACAATATTTTGCTCTTGATGATGGGAGTCAAGAAAAAAGTCTGCTTCAGCCCGGCAGTAGCACAAAGGAAATGCTGGCTGCACCGCCACAACCCCACAGGATAGGGGCTGCTTGAGAGGCGCCAGCAGGGCCTTGGGGCCTTGAAGCTTCTCTGGTGGCTACCAACAATGAAATAACTAGTGCTCGTCCCCAAGAAAGCGAAAGCCTGACAATACACAATAATAAATGAGTGGCAGGAGCCGTGAATTTATCATTCAGTGCTCCCAGCAAGGACTGCCTCTCAATGCCCTCCGTAGGCTAATTTTCATATTATGTCATGCTTTGTGGTGCCCTAGTCTGTGCAGGGGCACCACCAACATGTTACAAAAAGGTGTGAGAGGCAGCGGGGAAGCGGAAGCCCCAGAAGTCATTTATTGAAAGTAACCCTGTGTTTCCTAGGGTGTACATGTGGCCGCAGGAAAGGTTTAAGGTGTTTCTAAGCATTTCCAGAGTTGGGGCTTTTATTCATCAGCTAATGACTGCAGGAACCCCTTTTGTTTGGTCTTATGTCTGGGTTATGTGGCCTGAGGAGTGTGAAAGAAAGACTCTAACGTGTTTAATACTGTTGACAAATTCAACAGGTCTGCCTTCATATATTGATGTGATGACCTCTTCACAAAGCAAATAGGCTTGTTTTTCTTAATGATATGGTCACCCATTGACAAAGCCAATAGGTTTTCTTTGTAAAATAATCTGGTCACCTCTTGACAAACAATAACAAAAGTACACTGTTCCTAACTCTAGGGTGAACAGTTAAAGTTTAGGAGCTAAAAACCCTCACACACCCGAAAGGGTGTCATGCTTCATCATCGGGAAGCTCCTCGTCAGACCGGCTGGTGCAATGTCTGACGGGCTCCCCTTTCGGGGGCTCTTTGCCGGAGATCTTTTTGATATGTGGTGGCTGCCGTTGATTTATGAAGGTCAGACACTCTGAATGGCAGGAGAGTGATCAAATTAAGATTGATTAGAAACCCCTGAACTTGTTCTGTTTTAATATCTATCCAGAGGGGTTACGATCAAGATTAAAAACATAATAAAGTGGGGAATGAGAATGATGCTCAACCACTTTAGAAAGCCTGGAGTACTGGGAAATTGTCACCTGTCCCCTAGGGTATGGTCAACATGTTTCGCGTAATATTGGTCGTGAAAGATCCTCTAACGCTTCATCAGGACCTACAGCAAACTAGACTTCTCCTGGCTGTGTACAAAAGAAAACACTATCTAATTACGTGTATGAGAGATAAATAGCAGTCACTTACAGCATTTCTGTGAACTGTCTCGTATACAAAAAGGTCGCCCTAGAAAACAAAGGATATAATGCAAACAATTCTGAAAGCACGGTTGTATGACCTTCACCCCCAATGTGAATCTGTGCATCAAGTGGTGTCAAACACATAAAAGAACATTTGCTTACCCGCCCTCTGCTTTTGGGGGGCCCCTTAGGGAGTAGCACGATCCAGCCTATAGCTTCTGGCAGGGGTGAAATGTTGTTAGCACATTGAGAAACATTTAAAACTTGAATAGGGGACAAAATATGTAGTAGAGTAACCCCTATAACAAAAGGTATTGATGCCGGAATAAGTCAACATGCTAAGCACCATTAAATAACATGATCCTGACATCATCATTTGTAATCAATCTAATATCTGTAGAAATAGCCGTATGTAAAAATTCCTCCTTATCTTTAACAAATGTCTGGTAGAGTAACTGTATCACCAAGTTAATAATACTGATAGATCTTAAATCAAAGCATATTTCCAACCAACCGTCATTAAAGATGAAGCAGTCCCATTCAATGGAGGTATATTCAGCATAGTGAAAAATTGCAGAGCTAGTCTCTGTCGAACGCTCTCCTTGAAGTACGATTCCCCACACTTACTTTTATATAGGCGTCCTCAATTCGAGACACCTACCCACAGTCGTGCTCGCCCTGAAGACAGAGAGCCGGTGCTCGATCGGCACATTTTAAACGCGGTATGGAAGCTAATTGCTTCCGCGTTTCGACGGCGTGGCTTCATAAAAATGAAAAACGGACTTGATGAAGCTCGAATGATTAGCAAAACATCAAATAGTTCACTGCCAGTGTGTCGGCCATCTTAGAAAGGGGTTTGGACGGCTCCTCTCTGGTTAGAATTGGAGAGTACAAACAAAGAACGCTTGGTAAAATATTTATTGTGTCAAACGTCAAAAATGAGTTAATTTAAAAATGATACATTGCCAGCATATGAGATAATGGCACCAGATAAAAAGTGGTGTATCAGGCAAGTTATAGACTAGCGATAAAGGAAGGAGATTCATTGCTATTTTAGTTCAAAAAACCAGGAAGTTCGTAAAAATACCCATCGTTGGGGGTCATAAAAATGGTTATAGGTGGATTCGCCTCATTTAGTACAAACGAATCAGTGATCCATGCTCTTAACGAGACAAAGATACCCAGGGGATGTCATCATTCAACCCAATGATGTTAGTATGTAATTTAAACACCCAGCGTTGTTCAAGTCTGAACAATGATTGGGAGGAGTCGTTGATAAACTTGGGGGATTCCAACACTACCCAGCGCAAATCGTCTGGATGGTGGGGTTTCTCAAGAAAGTGGGCACATAATTTAGTAGTTATTCGGCCACATCTGATGTTACTTCTATGTTCATTGATTCTTATCTTGACAGGTCTGGTGGTCATTCCTATATATCGTAGGCCGCATGGACATGTTATCATGTACACACAATTGTTTGTATTGCAATTAGTATGTTTTATCAGGTTCCATCGGCCGATGGGTACCAGATCAAGTGTCTTAGTGTGGTGTGTCAAAGGACAAACGTTGCATTGTCCACATGGATAATGTCCTGATACTGGAGGAAGATTCCAGAGTGTTGTCTGGGTCTGGGTGGTATTCCTAGGGCGAGTATGAATTATCAAGTCCTTGATATTCTGTGATCGTTTAAAGGCAAAGAGTGGTCTAGGAATATTACAGCCACTACTGCCAAGTATTGACCATCTTTTCAAAATAAATCTCTTGATTTTATTGGACAGAGGGGTGAAAGTAGTCACACATGTCATTGATTTGTTGGTATCCCTGGTGTTAGGTTCGAGTAAAGCCTCACGATTATTATTCCTTGCTCTTTTCCGGGCTCGATTGATGATTTCCCGGGGGTAATTACGTTCCAATAATTTGGTTTGAAGGTCATTAGCCTGTGTATTGTAGGTGTTGAACTACAATTACGTCTTAGTCGCAAGAATTGGCCAAATGGTAAGTTATCACGTAATGATTTTGGATGATGGCTGTCGTATGTCAGGAGGCTGTTACGGTCCGTTGGTTTTTGGTATGTACTCGTAGTTAGTTTGCCATTCTGGATAGTGATTAGTAAATCCAAAAAGCTAATCTCAGTGGTTGACATTGTCGATGTAAATCTCAAGAAAGGGTTGAGTGTATTAACCCATTCTGTAAAAGTTGAAACAGTCTCTAGGGGACCATGCCATACAATCAAAATGTCGTCGATGTAGCGTCGCCATAGTTTGATGTTGGCAAAAAACGGGTTTGTAGGTGGCAAAATAAATTGTTTCTCAAAGTTGTACATGTATAAACATGCCAAGCTGGGAGCAAAGGTGCTACCCATGCATGTACCTCTTATCTGATGGTAAAAATCGTCTTCAAACTGGAAAAAATTCTCAGTCATTGCTAGATTAGCACATTGCATGATAAAAGAGACTGGTGATGTAAGATTTTCACTATTTGCTAGAAGTGTAGTTTCAACTACCCGTAAGGTCGCATCCTGTGGGATGTTTGTATACAGTGCTTCCACATCCAAGGTAATCAAACCGTGGACATAGACCGTGTCATTAATCAAGTCGATCAAATTTAATACATCCTTGGTATCCTGTATATAAGTTGACGATTTTTTAACCAAAGGCTGTAGGAAATGATCGCAAAATATAGACAGTGGTTCTAATAGAGACCCAATGCCTGACACTATTGGTCGTCCCGGTGGTGGTGAAGTGCCTTTATGAATCTTAGGAAGGCAATAAAAGTATGGGACCTTAGGGTGAAGAGTATCCAGAAAGGCTGCTTCTTTGGGAGAAATCCATGTATTATTGGTTGCTTCAAGAATCATAGACTTGATCTGTGATTGTAATCTAGGGGTAGGGTCCCTAGAGATCTTGGCATAGTAAGTATCATCACTTAGTAGTCGTAAGCACTCATGTCGATAGTCTCCAGAGTTCATTATCACTATTGCCCCTCCCTTATCAGCCTGTTTGATGACGACGGTTGTATCTTCACTCAATGTCTTTAAGGCTTGTCGTTCAATTGTAGGGATATTAATAAAAGGGCACTTGGGGTGTATTGTAGCTATGTCTGCTAGGACCGCTTTCTCAAAGGCTAACACCTCACAAGGAATAGTAGTAGATGGTGGGGTGAATGTGGATTTTGGCCTAAGTCCCGAATCAGTCTGAATATTGTCAGATGGTGTATCTGAAAAGTAAAAGTGTAATCTAATTTTACGGAACAATTGTGATAGTTCACAGTTCAACCTAAAAAGGTCTTCAGTCGGTGTGGGGACAAAGCCAAGACCTCGATTGAGCACCCTGGTTTCTGTCGCAGAGAGTTGTTTAGTAGAAAGATTTACTACCAGGTTCTCGCCGGTTGATTTTTCCCCTGGCTTCTGGTGATCATCTGGGGTTCTTCTGTGGCCCATTGAACACGCCTGCCTCTGCCTCTTCTCCTGCCTCTCCCTCTGTCCCGGCCTCTGCCTAAAAAAGGATTGAATGGCATAAAGGGGCGGGGTTGGTAGAAGGGGTAGGGAGGTTGCCAGGGTACATGATGGTTGACAGGGTAAGGAGAATAATTGTAGAATGGTGGAGTGGGTGAGTTATCATCCGTACTCCATCCATCAGAAGAAGAACTGTTGCTGGTTTTGCGTGGTTTTTTGTAAGAGGATTGGGAATCGTCTGATGAACGTGACTGGCCATCTGTCTCAAAATCCTCAAGGGTATAGGGATAGATTTTATCCCGACTAAATCTGGAGATATCTTTTTGGAGTTTGGTAATCTTTTGATTTGTTAGGAAAATTTTAGTTTCGTTTAGTTCAGTGTTAATCTCGGCTAGCCGGGTCTTAAATGCTGCCAGGGTGACGGTGGTTCTTAATGTACCTTCTAAGGAGTTGATCTGGATGGTAATAGAGTCTGCAGGGCTCCCCTGAACCTAAGAATTTAGATTCCTGCAACTTACCGAAGAAGAAGACTGCTGAGCTGAAAACCCCTGCAGAAGAAGAAAGAAGACACCAACTGCTTTGGCCCCAGTCCTACCCCGGCCTGTCTCCTGCCTTCTAAAGAACCCTGCTCCAGCGACGCTTTCTCCAGGACCAGCGACCTCTGAATCCTCAGAGGACTGCCCTACTTCCAAGAGACCAAGAAACTCCCGAGGACAGCGGCACTGCTTCAAAAGAACTGCAAATTCAAGTGGCAGATTTAAAGACCCCTGCAACTCCCCGCAAGAAGCGTGAGACTTGCAACACTGCACCCGGCGACCCCGACTCGACTGGTGGAGAACCAACACTTCAGGGAGGACCCTCCGGCGACTCCGAGTCCGTGAGTAACCAAAGCTGTCCCCCCTGAGCCCCCACAGCGACGCCTGCAGAGGGAATCCCGAGGCTCCCCCTGACCGCGACTGCCTGAACTCCATTTCCCGACGGCTGGAAAAGACCCTGCACCCGCAGCCCCCAGCACCTAAAGGAACGGAACTCCTGTGCAGGAGTGACCCCCAGGAGGCCCTCTCCCTTGCCCAGGTGGTGGCTACCCCGAGGAGCCCCCCCCCTTGCCTGCCTGCATCGCTGAAGAGATCCCTTGATCTCTCATTGAAATCTACAGAGAACCCGACGCTTGTTTGCACACTGCACCCGGCCGCCCCCGCGCTGCTGAGGGTGTACTTTCTGTGTGGACTTGTGTCCCCCCCGGTGCCCTACAAAACCCCCCTGGTCTGCCCTCCGAAGACGCGGGTACTTACCTGCTGGCAGACCGGAACCGGGGCACCCCCTTCTCTCCATTGAAGCCTATGCGTTTTGGGCACCTCTTTGACCTCTGCACCTGACCGGCCCTGAGCTGCTGGTGTGGTAACTTTGGGGTTGCTCTGAACCCCCAACGGTGGGCTACCTTGGACCCAAACCTGAGACTTGTAAGTGATTTACTTACCTGACAAAACTAACAAAAATTTACCTCCCCCAGGAACTGTGAAAATTGCACTGTGTCCACTTTTAAAACAGCTTATTGTGTTTTATGTAAAAAGTATACATGCTAATGTAATGATTCAAAGTTCCTAAAGTACTTACCTGCAATACCTTTCAAATGAGATATTACATGTAGAATTTGAACCTGTGGTTCTTAAAATAAACTAAGAAAAGATATTTTTCTATAACAAAACCTATTGGCTGGATTTGTCTCTGAGTGTGTGTTCCTCATTTATTGCCTGTGTGTATGTACAACAAATGCTTAACACTACTCCTTTGATAAGCCTACTGCTCGACCACACTACCACAAAATAGAGCATTAGTATTATCTCTTTTTGCCACTATCTTACCTCTAAGGGGAACCCTTGGACTCTGTGCATACTATTCCTTACTTTGAAATAGTGCATACAGCGCCAACTTCCTACATTGGTGGATCAGGGGTGGGGTACAAGACTTTGCATTTGCTGGACTACTCAGCCAATACCTGATCACACGACAAATTCCAAAAATTGTCATTAGAAATTGTTTTTGCAATTTGAACTATTTTTTTCTAAATTCTTAAAAGACCTGCTAGGGCCTTGTGTTAGATCCTGTTTAGCATTGCTTTTAGAGTTTAAAAGTTTGGTAAAAGTTTAAATTAGATTCTAGAACTAGTTTTTAGATTCTTAAAAAGTATTCCAACTTTTAGAAGCATAATGTCTAGTGCAGAGATGAATGTGGTGGAACTCGACACCACACCTTACCTCCATCTTAAGATGAGGGAGCTAAGGTCACTCTGTAAAATAAAGAAAATATTAATGGGCCCCAGACCTTCCAAACTACAGCTCCAGGAGCTGTTGGCAGAGTTTGAAAAGGCCAACCCCTCTGAGGATGGCAACTCAGAGGATGATGATAGTGACTTGGAGGGTGATTCCCCCCTACCAGTCCTATCTAGGGAAGACAGGGCCTCTCAAGCCCTGACTCCACAAATCATAGTCAGAGATGCTGGTTCCCTTACAGGAGGGACCAACCTCTCTGAAATCACTGAGGATAACTCCAGTGAAGAGGACATCCAGTTAGCCAAGATGGCCAAAAGATTGGCTTTGGAAAGACAGATCCTAGCCATAGAAAGGGAAAGACAAGAGATGGGCCTAGGACCCATCAATGGTGGCAGCAACATAACTAGGGTCAGAGATTCTCCTGACATGTTGAAAATCCCTAAAGGGATTGTAACTAAATATGAAGATGGTGATGACATCACCAAATGGTTCACAGCTTTTGAGAGGGCTTGTGTAACCAGAAAAGTGAACAAATCTCACTGGGGTGCTCTCCTTTGGGAAATGTTCACTGGAAAGTGTAGGGATAGACTCCTCACACTCTCTGGAAAAGATGCAGAATCTTATGACCTCATGAAGGGTACCCTGATTGAGGGCTTTGGATTCTCCACTGAGGAATATAGGATTAGATTCAGGGGGGCTCAAAAATCCTCGAGCCAGACCTGGGTTGACTTTGTAGACTACTCAGTAAAAACACTAGATGGTTGGATTCAAGGCAGTGGTGTAAGTAATTATGATGGGCTGTACAATTTATTTGTGAAAGAACACCTATTAAGTAATTGTTTCAATGATAAACTGCATCAGCATCTGGTAGACCTAGGACCAATTTCTCCCCTAGAATTGGGAAAGAAGGCGGACCATTGGGTCAAGACTAGGGTGTCCAAAACTTCCACAGGGGGTGACCAAAAGAAAGGGGTCACAAAACCTCCCCAGGGGAAGGGTGGTGAGACAACCAAAAACAAAAATAGTAAAGAGTCTTCTACAGTCCCCCAAAAACCTGCACAGGAGGGTGGGCCCAGAGCCTCTTCACAAAACAATTCTGGGTACAAGGGTAAAAACTTTGATCCCAAAAAGGCCTGGTGTCGTAGCTGTAGTCAGTCTGGACACCAAACTGGAGACAAGGCCTGTCCCAAGAAAGATACCACTTCTAACTCCCATCCAGCTAAAACTGGAATGGCCAGTCTCCAAGTGGGATCAACAGTGTGCCCAGAGCAAATCAGGTGTCACACTGAAGCTACATTAGTCTCTGAGGGTGGGGTGGATTTAGCCACACTGGCTGCCTGGCCCCCTAACATGCAAAAATACAGGCAGCAGCTCTTAATTAATGGGACAAGTGTAGAGGGCCTGAGGGATACAGGTGCCAGCGTCACTATGGTGACAGAGAAACTGGTTTCCCCTGGCCAATACCTGGCTGGACAAACTTATCCAGTCACCAACGCTGAGAATCAGACTAAAGTACATCCCATGGCTATGGTAACTTTAGAGTGGGGAGGGGTCAATGGCCTGAAACAGGTGGTGGTCTCCTCAAATATCCCAGTAGACTGTTTGCTTGGAAATGACCTGGAGTCCTCAGCATGGGCTGAGGTAGAACTGAAAACCCATGCAGCCATGCTGGGTATCCCTGAACTGGTGTGTGTCAAGACAAGGGCACAGTGCAAGGCTCAGGGTGAAAAAGTAGAGCTGGAGTCTGGAAGAAAGGCCCAGCCTACCAAGAGGAAAGGAAAGTCAGCTGGGAAACCAGCTGCAACACAGCAAGAAAAAGAGAACCTCTCTTCTCAGGAAGAAGTTCTGCCCTCTGAGGGAACTGAGCCTATGGAGCTGGAACCTTATCAGGTTGAGCTCTTAGGCCCAGGGGGACCCTCAAGGGAAGAGCTGTGTAAGGGACAAGAAACCTGTCCCTCTCTTGAAGGCCTTAGGCAGCAAGCTGCTGAAGAGTCCAATGGCAAGAAAAATGGAACACATAGGGTCTATTGGGAAGATGGACTCCTGTACACTGAGGCAAGAGATCCCAAACCTGGTGCCACTAGGAGAGTGGTAGTGCCTCAGGGTTTCAGAGAGTTTATTCTGACCTTAGCCCATGATATTCCCCTTGCTGGGCATTTGGGACAAACCAAGACGTGGGAGAGATTAGTCAACCACTTCTACTGGCCCAACATGTCCCAGAAGGTTAAGGAGTTTTGCCTCTCCTGCCCCACCTGTCAAGCCAGTGGTAAGACAGGTGGGCATCCAAAGGCCCCCCTCATTCCACTTCCAGTGGTGGGGGTCCCCTTTGAAAGAGTGGGTGTGGACATAGTTGGTCCACTAGAACCTCCCACAGCCTCTGGAAATATGTACGTCCTAATAGTAGTGGATCATGCTACTAGGTATCCTGAAGCTATTCCCCTTAGGTCGACTACTGCCCCTGCAGTAGCCAAGGCCCTCATTGGTATCTTTACCAGAGTGGGTTTCCCTAAGGAGGTGGTGTCTGACAGAGGTACCAACTTCATGTCAGCATACCTAAAACACATGTGGAATGAGTGTGGGGTGACTTATAAATTCACTACACCATATCATCCACAAACTAATGGCCTTGTTGAGAGATTCAACAAGACATTAAAGGGCATGATCATGGGGCTCCCAGAAAAACTCAAAAGGAGATGGGATGTCCTCCTGCCATGTCTGCTTTTCGCTTACAGAGAGGTGCCTCAGAAGGGAGTAGGATTCTCACCCTTTGAACTTCTGTTTGGCCACCCTGTAAGGGGACCACTTGCTCTTGTTAAAGAAGGCTGGGAGAGACCTCTTCATGAGCCTAAACAAGACATAGTGGACTATGTACTTGGCCTTCGCTCAAGGATGGCAGAGTACATGGAAAAGGCAAGTAAAAACCTTGAGGCCAGCCAACAACTCCAGAAGTTGTGGTATGACCAAAAGGCTGCACTGGTTGAATTTCAACCAGGGCAGAAAGTCTGGGTTCTGGAGCCTGTGGCTCCCAGGGCACTCCAGGACAAATGGAGTGGCCCTTACCCAGTACTAGAAAGGAAGAGTCAGGTCACCTACCTGGTGGACCTGGGCACAAGCAGGAGCCCCAAGAGGGTGATCCATGTGAACCGCCTTAAGCTCTTCCATGACAGGGCTGATGTAAATCTGTTGATGGTAACAGATGAGGACCAGGAAGCTGAGAGTGAGCCTCTCCCTGATCTCCTCTCATCAGACCCTAAAGATGGCTCAGTGGATGGAGTGATCTATTCAGACACCCTCTCTGGCCAACAGCAAGCTGACTGTAGGAAGGTCCTGCAACAGTTTGCTGAGCTCTTTTCCCTAACCCCTGGTCAGACACACCTGTGTACCCATGATGTGGACACAGGAGACAGCATGCCTGTCAAAAACAAAATATTTAGACAGTCTGACCAAGTTAAGGAAAGCATCAAGGTGGAAGTCCACAAGATGCTGGAATTGGGAGTAATTGAGTACTCTGACAGCCCCTGGGCTAGCCCAGTGGTCTTAGTCCCCAAACCTCACACCAAAGAAGGAAAGAGAGAGATGAGGTTTTGTGTGGACTACAGAGGTCTCAACTCTGTCACCAAGACAGATGCTCATCCCATTCCTAGAGCTTATGAGCTAATAGACAAATTAGGGGCTGCCAAATTCTTAAGTACCTTTGACTTAACAGCAGGGTACTGGCAAATCAGAATGGCCCCTGGAGCAAAAGAAAAGACAGCATTCTCCACACCTGATGGGCATTATCAGTTCACTGTTATGCCCTTTGGTTTAAAGAATGCCCCTGCCACCTTCCAAAGGTTGGTGAATCAAGTCCTTGCTGGGTTGGAATCCTTTAGTGCAGCTTATCTTGACGATATTGCTGTCTTCAGCTCCACCTGGCAGGATCACCTGGTCCACCTGAAGAAGGTTTTGAAGGCCCTGCAATCTGCAGGCCTCTCTATCAAGGCATCCAAATGCCAGATAGGGCAGGGAACTGTGGTTTACTTGGGACACCTTGTAGGTGGAGGCCAAGTTCAGCCACTTCAGCCTAAGATCCAGACTATTCTGGACTGGGCAGCTCCAAAAACCCAGACTCAAGTCAGGACATTCCTTGGCTTGACTGGGTACTATAGGAGGTTTGTGAAGGGATATGGATCCATTGTGACAGCCCTCACAGAACTCACCTCCAAGAAAATGCCCAAGAAAGTAAACTGGACTGTAGAATGCCAACAGGCCTTTGACACCCTGAAGCAAGCTATGTGCACAGCACCAGTTCTAAAAGCTCCAAATTACTCCAAGCAATTCATTGTGCAAACAGATGACTCTGAACATGGGATAGGGGCAGTTTAGTCCCAAACAAATGATGATGGCCTTGACCAGCCTGTTGCTTTCATTAGCAGGAGGTTACTCCCCAGGGAGCAGCGTTGGAGTGCCATTGAGAGGGAGGCCTTTGCTGTGGTTTGGTCCCTGAAGAAGTTGAGACCATACCTCTTTGGTACTCACTTCCTAGTTCAAACTGACCACAGACCTCTCAGATGGCTGATGCAAATGAAAGGTGAAAATCCAAAACTGTTGAGGTGGTCCATCTCCCTACAGGGAATGGACTTTATAGTGGAACACAGACCTGGGACTGCCCACGCCAATGCAGATGGCCTTTCCAGGTTCTTCCACTTAGAAAATGAAGACTCTCTTGGGAAAGGTTAGTCTCATCCTCTTTCGTTTGGGGGGGGGGTTGTGTAAGGAAATGCCTCCTTGGCATAGTTACCCCCTGACTTTTTGCCTTTGCTGATGCTATGTTTTGAATTGAAAGTGTGCTGAGGCCTGCTAACCAGGCCCCAGCACCAGTGTTCTTTCCCTAACCTGTACTTTTGATTCCACAATTGGCACACCCTGGCATCCAGATAAGTCCCTTGTAAGTGGTACCCCTGGTACCAAGGGCCCTGATGCCAAGGAAGGTCTCTAAGGGCTGCAGCATGTCTTATGCCACCCTGGAGACCCCTCACTCAGCACAGACACACTGCTTGCCAGCTTGTGTGTGCTGGTGAGAACAAAACGAGTAAGTCGACATGGCACTCCCCTCAGGGTGCCATGCCAGCCTCTCACTGCCTATGCAGGTATAGATAAGTCACCCCTCTAGTAGGCCTTACAGCCCTAAGGCAGGGTGCACTATACCCTAGGTGAGGGCACCAGTGCATGAGCACTGTGCCCCTACAGTGTCTAAGCAATACCTTAGACATTGTAAGTGCAGGGTAGCCATACGAGTATATGGTCTGGGAGTCTGTTTTACACGAACTCCACAGCACCATAATGGCTACACTGAAAACTGGGAAGTTTGGTATCAAACTTCTCAGCACAATAAATGCACACTGATGCCAGTGTACATTTTATTGTAAAATACACCCCAGAGGGCACCTTAGAGGTGCCCCCTGAAACCTTAACCGACTATCTGTGTAGGCTGACTAGTTCCAGCAGCCTGCCACAACCGAGACATGTTGCTGGCCCCATGGGGAGAGTGCCTTTGTCACTCTGAGGCCAGTAACAAAGCCTGCACTGGGTGGAGATGCTAACACCTCCCCCAGGCAGGAGCTGTCACACCTGGCGGTGAGCCTCAAAGGCTCACCCCTTTGTGCCAGCACCACAGGACACTCCAGCTAGTGGAGTTGCCCACCCCCTCCGGCCACGGCCCCCACTTTTGGCGGCAAGGCCGGAGAAAATAATGAGAAAAACAAGGAGGAGTCACTGGCCAGTCAGGACAGCCCCTAAGGTGTCCTGAGCTGAAGTGACTCTAACTTTTAGAAATCCTCCATCTTGCAGATGGAGGATTCCCCAATAGGATTAGGGATGTGACCCCCTCCCCTTGGGAGGAGGCACAAAGAGGGTGTACCCACCCTCAGGGCTAGTAGCCATTGGCTACTAACCCCCCAGACCTAAACACGCTCTTAAATTTAGTATTTAAGGGCTCCCCTGAACCTAAGAATTTAGATTCCTGCAACTTACTGAAGAAGAAGACTGCTGAGCTGAAAACCCCTGCAGAAGAAGAAAGAAGACACCAACTGCTTTGGCCCCAGTCCTACCGGCCTGTCTCCTGCCTTCTAAAGAACCCTGCTCCAGCGACGCTTTCTCCAGGACCAGCGACCTCTGAATCCTCAGAGGACTGCCCTACTTCCAAGAGACCAAGAAACTCCCGAGGACAGCGGCACTGCTCCAAAAGAACTGCAACTTTGTTTCAAGTGGCAGATTTAAAGACCCCTGCAACTCCCCGCAAGAAGCGTGAGACTTGCAACACTGCACCCGGCGACCCCGACTCGACTGGTGGAGAACCAACCCTTCAGGGAGGACCCTCCGGCGACTCCGAGTCCGTGAGTAACCAAAGCTGTCCCCCCTGAACCCCCACAGCGACGCCTGCAGAGGGAATACCGAGGCTCCCCCTGACCGCGACTGCCTGAACTCCATTTCCCGACGGCTGGAAAAGACCCTGCACCCGCAGCCCCCAGCACCTAAAGGAACGGAACTCCTGTGCAGGAGTGACCCCCAGGAGGCCCTCTCCCTTGCCCAGGTGGTGGCTACCCCGAGGAGCCCCCCCCTTGCCTGCCTGCATCGCTGAAGAGATCCCTTGATCTCTCATTGAAATCTACAGAGAACCCGACGCTTGTTTGCGTCTGCTGAGGGTGAACTTTCTGTGTGGACTTGTGTCCCCCCCGGTGCCCTACAAAACCCCCCTGGTCTGCCCTCCGAAGACGCAGGTACTTACCTGCTGGCAGACCGGAACCGGGGCACCCCCTTCTCTCCATTGAAGCCTATGCGTTTTGGGCACCTCTTTGACCTCTGCACCTGACCGGCCCTGAGCTGCTGGTGTGGTAACTTTGGGGTTGCTCTGAACCCCCAACGGTGGGCTACCTTGGACCCAAACCTGAGACTTGTAAGTGATTTACTTACCTGACAAAACTAACAAAAACTTACCTCCCCCAGGAACTGTGAAAATTGCAGTGTGTCCACTTTTAAAACAGCTTATTGTGTTTTATGTAAAAAGTATACATGCTAATGTAATGATTCAAAGTTCCTAAAGTACTTACCTGCAATACCTTTCAAATGAGATATTACATGTAGAATTTGAACCTGTGGTTCTTAAAATAAACTAAGAAAATATATTTTTCTATAACAAAACCTATTGGCTGGATTTGTCTCTGAGTGTGTGTTCCTCACTTATTGCCTGTGTGTATGTACAACAAATGCTTAACACTACTCCTTTGATAAGCCTACTGCTCGACCACACTACCACAAAATAGAGCATTAGTATTATCTCTTTTTGCCACTATCTTACATCTAAGGGGAACCCTTGGACTCTGTGCATACTATTCCTTACTTTGAAATAGTGCATACAGCGCCAACTTCCTACAGTCAGTCTCACACACATTACACATAAAATGTTGCATTAGCAGTAACATCATCTCCTAGCAGTCGGTTCACACGAGAAGCTTCCGTTATGAGCACATTTAAACAATACAATAGAAATTCACAGTTGAACTTTCTCTGGAACATTAATTTTAGTAAACGCTAAGAAATACAGCTTTTACATGAGGCCTGGCAAGTAGGCCAGGTCACTCGCTAAGTTAAGGTCTACAATTAATAAAGCTAAAGCTTAATTCATAACCCTTAATATGACATATTACTGCATTAGTCTAACATATATTCAACATTTCATGTTATTAAATCATTGATTAGTACATTTCGTTAACATTGGTGGTAGTTTTTCGTGATTTCTTCGTGATCACATTTTCAAATGTGTGCATTATTTTGCTACGTTATTATTTTTCTACATAAACGTATTATTCAAAATACATAAACACTCATTAATAATTTTTATTAAAACACCAGCGCTAGCAGTGCCAATCATTTATTATGTACGGTAATGTCATGTCTCCCAAATTTATGTTAATTTCTCATATAAGAAATTTATGCACATTCACTAGAAGACAATTTTTTGTACAATTGTTCAGTCAATGTGGGCTAAGTGTCGATAAGCTGTTGTGTTCAATAATACCAAGACTTCATAATTTCGACAGAAGACAGTACTGAGTACAATTGTTTAATCACTGTTGGCTAAGTGCTGATTAGATATTATGGCGGTCATTCTGACCCTGGCGGTCAAAGACCGCCAGGGCGGAGGACCGCGGGAGCACCGCCGACAGGCCGGCGGTGCTCCAATGGGGATTCCGACCGCGGCGGTAAAGCCGCGGTCGGACCGGCAACACTGGCGGTCTCCCGCCAGTGTCCCGCCGCCCCATTGAATCCTCCAAGGCGGCGCAGCTTGCTGCGCCGCCGAGGGGATTCCGACCCCCCCTACCGACGCCGGGAACCGGATGGCGGTAGGGGGGGTCGCGGGGCCCCTGGGGGCCCCTGCAGTGCCCATGCCACTGGCATGGGCACTGCAGGGGCCCCCGTAAGAGGGCCCCTAAATGTATTTCACTGTCTGCACCCGTCGCACAGCTTCCACTCCGCCGGCTCGATTCCGAGCCGGCTTCATCGTGGAAGCCTCTTTCCCGCTGGGCTGGCGGGCGGCCTGAAGGCGGCCGCCCGCCAGCCCAGCGGGAATGTCAGAATTACCGCCGCGGTCTTTCGACCGCGGAACGGTAACCTGACAGCGGGACTTTGGCGGGCGGCCTCCGCCGCCCGCCAAGGTCAGAATGAGGGCCTATATTTGGTAATATGATGTCTCCTTGGTTTATATAGGTATCATGTAATGTCTAGGCTAAGTGCATATAATTGTTACAGTTGTAATCTTTACCAAGGAAACAGCACGTTACCAAACCTTGTACCATTATCTTCACATCAGTTAACATCTGGGACATATTTAAACATCTTCTAAACTGATTGGTGGCCTAGCTACTTTTATATTAGTTTTGTGCACCAGGAAAATCAAGATATGTGGAGAACAACCAACTACATATAACTTTGTATAGAAAAGAAATTGCCACAAACAGCATTCAACGTGGGACAGGTTTTCATCCAAAACCATTACTTAAAAGCATCCCATTTGGGGAGTTTTTAAGAACTAGAAGAAATTGCTCAAATGATAATGAGATGGAATCTCAATTTCGAAATGTAAAACAACTATTTCTTCAGAGAGGATAGCCCAGATCTCATATCGAATTAGGAGCGAAGAAAGTGGGAGGCAAAAAACACCAACAACTTCTAATTGATAAACCACACACCACCACTCAGACAGAAAAGGAAGGTCTTCGCCTAATACTCGCCTACAGTAAAGAGAGCAAAAAGATTATGAATATCTTTAAAAAACGTTGGAGAATAATGAGAAGTGAACACGACACTGCACCAGTAATATGTATGAAACCACAAGTAACGTATAGGAGATCATGTTCAATTAAAGACATGCTGGTGGAGAGTCACTTTTCCACACAACCAAAAGGAAATTGGCTGGAAAAGGGATCTACAGGCTTCTACAAATGCAATAACTGCTATGTCTGCTCAATAGCCAGTAATGTCAAAACCTATAAGAACTACAAAGGGGGAAAGAAATCAGCACTTTGCAAAGAATAACATACAGTAGTCAGTTTGTTCTTTATTTAATTGAATGTGAATGTGCCTACAATACATAGGTAGCACGATTTGTCCCTTGAAAAAGAGGATAATGGGGCACATTAGGGCAATGGAACATTGGGATCAAAGCTATGCTGTGGCGAGACATGATAAACATCATATGACGGATTGGAAAAGCTTAAAATTCTTTGGCCTGGCTCATGTTAGTAAAAATGAATGTGGCGGAGATAGGACTCTGAAATTGCAACAACTTGAAAATAAATATATAATTCAACCCCGGCCCAAGACACCCTATGGTTGAATATGGACGAGGAACTTTATGTTCATGTATGAATGATAAAATACTGTAGCTCAAAAGCAGAGGTATAGGAATGAGATTTGCCTGAATGTTATTAATATCAGGAGCACCAAACTAATATTAAAGTAGCTGGGCCACCAATCAGTTTAGAAAATATATAAATATGTCTCAGATGTATATTCAATGGACACTTAGGAATTTAATTGATGTGAAGCTAATGGTACAAGATTTGGTAATGTGTTGTTTCCTTGGTAAAGATTACAACTGTAACAATTATATGCACTTAGCCTAGAATTTACATGATACCTATGTAAACCAAGGAGACAAGATATTATCGGATATAATAACTAATCAGCACTTAGCCAACAGGGATTGAACAATTATACTCAGTATTGTCTTCTGTCGAAATTATGAACACATTATATTATTGAACACAACATCTCATCAGGACTTAGCCCACATTGATTGAACAATTGTACAAAAAATTGTCTTCTAGTGAATGTGCATATTTTGCTTATATAAGATATTTACATACATTTAGGAGACATGACATTACTGTACATAATATATACTTGCCACTTAGCCAATATTGATTGAATCAATTGTCCTAAGAATTGTTCTCTGTTGAACCAACAGAGATGTATATACTAGTTGTAGTTAAACAGGATATGACATAATCACTTACGATATCATCTATAAAGCACTTAAAAGGTTGAGGCATATTATGAATGACACCAAATGAAACATTATTGAATAATGGCTCCAGCTGAATCCAGAAATACGTTGTGGGTTATAACCATCATAACTTGTCACAAAGCAATTTTTTTATGTTATTTTATTTGTTTGTTTTTATATAAACTACAAGGACCAGAATGCCTCATTAAGGGCAAACTGGACTTTCCACTATTTAATGATAATAGTAGAAGGACTCACTAACTGTGAGCAAGACTCTAAATAAGTTTAAAAACGTTGGTGGTTGCTGAAACATTCTAATAAAGAAAATTCATTGGGACCTCCTGGAGTGCCGTGAATTACTTTTGTTACAAGTATTGTTCCGAGGGTGGTCTCCTCCGTCACCAGCACCGGCAGTTGAGTGTGCCAATTGAAAGCTGTTCAGACCGTTTTTATCACACATGCACACACACACACATACATATATAAAATCACAATCATCTTGTACAATAAATATATCTGTCATTGAAAAAGCTGTCAAACAAGTACGTTCAATGATTCTTATTCTCAGCTCACACTTTCTCCAGGAATGTTTACAGTAACGTGGAGTCAGAGTCCTGAAAATATAGCAAGCTGAAAGACTCTCTGATCCCATCATCTGCAGTGCCTTTTTTCTGTGTGATTGCTGTAGCAGACGTCGTGAAAAAGAAACCATTACTCATGTCTTATTTCATTCCTGACGGTGACAGCTTTCAGTATATAATTCCTCATGTTTAGATTTAACAGGGGGTTTTTGAGATCTGCTCCTCATCGATATTTACGCGAATCGATTCTTGATGAAGATCCGATTGCCCACAAAAGGCTTTCTTTCATTCCATTGCCTTTATGCCCTACATATGGGAGGCTGGTGAAAGGTTGACTGTACAGATAATACATTTATTTACAGTATTTCACATAGCCATACGTACGTTAATATAACAGTATTTATGCATGCAAATTATGCTAATAATTTAAAATGTAAGATTTTGGATATCTAAAAAAGCCATAGAAGCTCTACTTACTAAGCTTTCCCCACCAATGTATGCTTCTTCTTTCTTTCCAAAGGGTAACACTCAGAGGTCTTATTTATCTGTGCCTGTCTGGTTTTATTTTTCTAAGCCCTCAACCTTAATTTTCAGACTTCTTTTGCTATATATTCTGCTATATACTGATGAATGTGCTATTGTTTCCTATGTTGCTCCAGTAGATCCACCATTTTAATCTAGGTGATTTCTGTTATCGTATTTATTTACTGCACATTATGATCTGTGACAGTTACTGTGGAGCACAAAGATTCCACTTTAATTTGCAAAGTTAGTATAGGGAGTTAGTTCTGTCAATTTTTTATTTAAAATCTCCATACAAGCAATCTTAAGAGACCTACAATCCATATTGGTTTAGCTTTTACAACTTCCTTTGTTTTCTCAAATGAATTTCCTCACTTAGGGCCAGATGTAGCAAGCCGTTTGCATGTCGCAAACTGCGAAAATCGCAGTTTGCGCCATGCAAACAGCCTCCCGCGAAGCACATTCCCAAATTACGAGTCGCTACCGACTCGCAATTTGGGAATGCGACTCGCAAATAGGAAAGGGTGTTCCCTTCCTATTTGCGACTTGCATCGCAATGCAGAGTTGCTTTGTGACCGCGAATGCGGTCGCAAAGCAACGGTAACTCATTCGCAAAAGGGAAGGGGTCCCTATGGGACCCCTTCCCCTTTGTGAATGTCGACAAAAATATTTTTTCAGAGCAGGCATTGGTCCTATGGACCACTGCCTACTCTGAAAAAAATGAAACCAAATGGTTTCGGTATTTTTTTCATTTTGCAACTCGTTTTCCTTTAAGGAAAACGGGCTGCAAAATGGAAAAAAAAAATCTGCTTTATTTAAAAAGCAGTCACAGACATGGAGGTCTGCTGACTTCAGCAGGCCATAGCGAGTCGCAGAAGGTGTCTGAGACACCATTCTACATCCGATTTTGCGACTTGCAAATTGCGAGTCACTCAGACTCGCAATTTGCAAGTCGCAAAATTGGATTTTGCTACATCTGGCCCTAAATTTCCACTGCCTGTTTCCTCTTCAGATGCACTCTATTATGTCTTCTCCCAATTCTGTTTTTACTTTCTCTTTTAAGCTAGCAGAGGGCACTCCCATTTAAAAAAGCTATCTCAACTAGCATCCATTTCTGAGTCATTGAAGCAAAGCCATTCATTTTCTCCACACGGAGGGGTATGGTTGTCTTGGTAATTGACCTCTTGGAAGATCCAGGTCCCCTGCCATTGGGTCATTGTAGTTTACTATTCATACAAAAGTCCCTTTTTGACTCCAATCCCACTTGTTTTCTGTTTTCCTCTCCTTCACTTTTGTTCAAAAAGCACCCCTCAACCTCATGACTACCTTCTTCCCATCATCCATAGTTTCCAATTGCTGTTTTCAGCCTGGGTCTAAGACTGAATTGAGATCCTCTTTGTGCTTCATAATGTTTCTTGATTCACCAGCGGTGGGGTTATCCTTGATTGTGAGGGGCCTTGGGCCAAGCTGATATGAATGGCTTACTATATCTATCTCCTCGCCAACACTCCTTAACACGCGCTGCTACATTACAGAGAAGGAAGAGTACCCCCAAGCCCGGCTAATAGATATTGATGATATGATTAGTTGAAACTCACTCACTCTGCAGTTAACCTTCTTTTGACCCAAACGACATTCCAATTGTCCTTCATGTCTGCCAGTTTCAGCCTTCAGCCCAATTATAGAATGTCTATGACCCAAAGAGGACTGTCGAAGCCAATGGTGAAATGCTGTAAGGTCTGTGGTGGGAGTGGGAGTGAGGCGAACAGGATCATAAGTGTTATTTTAGTTCCGCCTTTGACTCATTCTGTTTTACTTCTCAAACTCTGGTAGTGCTATCATCTTAGGTTGCTAATTTTGTCTTTGGATCAGCCAGTGATCTCTTTCAACTGGCTAATTGACAGCTAAATCACCACAGCTCACAGGACAATGCCTGTTCACAGTCCGCTCATCTACAATCACACATTTTTCAATTTTTAATAAACCTGGGTTAGTCTAACTTAACATAAATCATTTCACATTTCATCTTGCTCTAGGGTAACACGTCATTTTGAACGGATTTTTCAGTCAAGTTGTGTCAAAGACATATGTTAAATGGGACGTCAAAAAACACAGAAGAAGTCTTGTTTTCAGTGAGTGTTCCCACAGCAATAGAAAGTAATAGAAAGAATAAGGCATACAAGGTGTGAAGTCCATCTTGACAGTTCTGTTGACTGTCGAAAATTGATTTCATATCCCGCGATATCTTATCTCTTCAGTGACTAAGGATAAAGGCACTCTGTTTACAACTTACCTTTGCACCTGGTTAACTATCAGATATGTGTAAAAAAGCAAGTTCTGATGTATGGAAAATGTAAGATATAATTTATAAACAAGTTATTTCTTCGGTAGACATGGGCCTTTTTTAGATGCGCACATTCAAGGTATTGTAATTAAAACCAAGTTGGTTAAAACAATGTTTACCTATCGACTTGTTACATCTTCCATATTTCCGAATTCGAGCATCGGCATGTGAAACAGATAACAAGGAAACAGGAACAGTCAAGATAATTAGTGTAATGTTGAGGTAGAGAGATACAATTAAGAAATTGAAAGAGTTATGGCATGCAGCATTGCAATAATGTTTCACTTATTGTCAAACTTCTTATGCCTTTGCAGTCCCTCAAAGTACATATAGAGATGAATAAAAAAGGGCTTGTGGGGGTGGCTGGGTGGAGACAAAGCTGATGAAGCTCTCCGTCTGGGTGTTTAGAGGTATGCACCGGTGGCATATTTGAGGACTGCTCTGGGAAGAGTGAACATGCCTGGGAGTTAGGCTATATGTATACATATTAGGTGTATGTCTACATCTGCAAGGGCAAAATGCAGCCATTCAAAGTGAAGACATCCAATGGCTGAAGTGGGATGGCCCACTGATCTATACGTTGTGGTGGGAGGGAGCAATATTTGAATGACATTTCAACAGACAAATGGAAAAAAAATATTAATTGAGTGCCTCTTTATGTTTTTGTATGATATTTTTGCAAAACCTGAGGCAGGCATGCCACCCAAGGCTGTCTTTAGGCCATACTTTAAAAGGGCAGGGGTCCTGGTGACAAAAAGGAACCTCAGGCCTGACTTAAAAAGTGTAAGGTCTGCAACTCGTGACAAACAGCTAGATTAGGTTACATCAATTCTTTTCAAGTGAGTCGAGTCATAAAGACTCACATAGCAAACATTGCTAGCTGCTATTAAAGTTACCAGTATATAATTGCAAAACATTGTGCCATCCATAAGTGAGACAACTGTTGTTGCTTTTGTGTTCAAACCATCTACATAAATGCAGCTGTGTAATTAAGGGCTTCCCTCATCTCTAGGGCACTTGATAGACATATGAAATGGCCATGTGTGAGCCCTGGGTCACCAGTCCAAAGTTCAGCAGCTCCACATAGTGGTGTGTGCGGAAGGTCGGTGTCTTTGATGCACAAGGACCACTGGCTCATATTTGTGACTTGAGTCACGGAGGACAGTTCTTTGTCTTGCCCCTTGTTGGGCCCTCTTCAGCTGGGCCATCTTTTCCTCATGGTTGTCATTTCTGGTTGCCTTCTCTGTCGGTGGCGGAGTGTCTGCATTTACAGATTGCAGCTCTGCCTTTTTGGTGGTTTTATTGTCATTGTGGAGACAGCTCTGAAACTCATATGACAAGCTCCGCATTGCTGCAGATCATTACAAATTGAGCCTTCTTGTATTTCATTCAAGCTTAGACACAACCTTGAGTGGATCATCAGCTGAGTGTTGATCCTAGCAAGCATCAGATGTGTTGTAGAACTCCTTCTGATGTCCACAGTGGTATAAGACGGCATTCACCTAATCAAAGTGGGGGACACTGGCAGTAAATATAGGTTAGGCTTTATTTAATATGTGAGTCATGAACCAGCCAGAGCATTGGTTACTTTTGTGGGCTTCCTGCATAGATTAGTACTCTGTTGGTGGAGTACAGGCAGGAAGTAACTGGTCTGAGCTGGCAAGAGATATAGTGACCATCCTATATAAATAAATGGGTTTTCTAGGAAACTACAAGCGGTGCTCAGTGAAGAGATCTGTGCCCAGAGGAGTTGGCCTTTACGAGGATGAGCACCATCTTGAACAGACACCTATCAAGTCACACAAACTAGTGTGCATATGATCATGTACTAATGTCATGTGAAGAACGCTCTGGGGACTGAATGCCTTTTTCTGAGAGTGCCTGTATGCACCTCTGTGCGGAATGCATGTAAAAAGAGATCTACCCTTGCCCATTAAATCATTACCATTAAATGTCAGTCTTCCCATTGTCTGGTGAGCAGTAGGTCTTTCCCTTGACCATGGGTGGGGATGTTCTTTGGCGTGTATCCTCTGTCAGAATCTCTGGCAGAATTGAGTACTCCTGTAGGAAAGAATAAAAAAACCTGAAGCCTGTTCTCAAGTGTTATTGATAATGCAAGGTCTCTAGGAAATGGTACATAGATAATCCCAAAGAACCATGTTAGTACAGCTAACTGCATTGTATAGGGACTTTCACCTTTATTATTCTGTGGCCAAACTATTTGCTTGTAATGTTGAATACAGGCACTAAGGAAGGAATCCTACCAAGCCACAGCCCTTCCGCATAGTTTTGGATAACAAACAGATTCCGACCAAATATGGTGGATGAATTTCATATAATAGAAGTGAGAGACAGAATCCCAGGGTAGCCCTGCGCTTAATTGTCAACTCCATAGTGGCAGAGGCAGTATAGTTTTGAAGCTTCCTTATGACGACTAACTGGCACATTTTGTTAGCTCTATTCCGCTTTATTGGAGAATGTGAATTTCACACAGCATTTTTGTCTTTTTTAGCCATATCCCTATCAATATTCCAAGGCACTAAAATGTTTTTTAGCTGGCCCAGCTCTTTATTGAACCATGGGTTAGCTGTGTTGCATTCAGATTTGTTTTTCTTTCTGATAGCATGACCACCACACCCAGAGTTCTTGTAAGTCTTAATTGGAGCTGTTTGGCATCTGAATATGGAGATTGTTCGTAGATCGAAACGAGCAGGGAAGAGCTGTAAAAAGCTTTCATGGATACTTTTCTAAAACCTATTCTCAAGTGACTTGTGATTGGTAGTTTATGATTCACAAGCTCACAGGTAATTAGGGAGTGATAATGTAATCACTGTGTGACATCACTTGCTTATCCACTGGGTGTCCATTTCTCATCCCATGCTTGGAAAATTATCCAAGCCTTAGTGTTTAATGGGTCCTTTAAGAAACTGGTACCACATCCATTTGCTCAGCCTAAGCCAAGGAGTGACTTTCTACATGCCAAGCTTTAACTTTTGCCCTGTTAAAGAGCATACTAATAATGATGTCAACCTCCCTTCCCAGTGGACCCTGTCAGCCCTTGTAGAAACATGTGCTGAAAGAGTATGGGCAGATTCCAGTCTTTCCCTAAATGGTCTTGAAGAGAACAGAATTGTTTTTTGGTACCCGCAGGGAAAATGCCTTGGAGAGCTGATAGTTCTGGGTTACTTTGCCAAAGCAAACATGACCACATCTTAAAAAACTCACTCACATACCAAAGACCTGCTATTCAGCAATGCATACATATTATAGACGTGAAACCCACAGCTGAGGGCTATACCGGTTGTTAAAGGCCCTGAACCAGAGATATAGGCCTCACCTATAATGAGGGGGAGGGCCTTTAACAACTAGTATAGCCTGAGGGAGAACGTGTGTATGGCTACTAAAACTACACCCACTGAGGGTAGAATATTCTAAATTAAAAAGAGAGAAACACTTCACTGGAGCTTCCAACATTCCAGTATTCTAATATGTGGTGCAAAGACGCACAAAATATACCCACATTGCCTTTCATGTGCCATCCCAAATTCTAGTAAAAAAATGCCGCTGTGTTTCGACCATTGCTATTTTATTTTTCAGCCTCAAACCACTGATTTGGGGGTTGTTTCTTTACAACAGAAAAATGCAATTAGGGCTCGCATGGCCTGCAGGGCGGCTGGCATTGTGGCTGTGGTCTGTTGGTTGGATCACTGGGCAAAAAATGATCACCTTCTGAAATAATCGCATCCTTATTTTATCTTTTTAGACTCTAGGCTGCTGGGTTAGCAAACAAACATCAGGCCAAAAGGGCCAAAATGAAACCGAATATGGATGTGTACCAGGTGGGGTATTAACCACACGAAAGCAAATTTCCCCCCAACAGAGTAGGGCTCAGCGGCCTGACAGTTTCACAGCTAGCCTACTGTGGGGTGACATAACCTAAATAATCAATGATACTCAGATTAGGAACTACATATCTTAACTATGTCATCAGTCACCTATCTTCAGGGTACTTTATTGTCCCAGGTTTTCTTTGCAGAGTGTCTGCGTGTAACAAAGACAAGGATCTTGCCCTTGTGTTGTACCCGAAGTATTTTGTCATGGCATCAGAAGCATGCGGAATGCAAACAAACCAGTTGACAGTTACAATGAAAGAAAAATGTATCTAGTTTGAACAAGTTCCCTATTTCCAAAATGCACTTCGCCCGTCTCTAGCGACGCTTGGGCTGATCACTTAACCTTCATTCACAAATCGCCGATACTGTCACAAAAAGTGTATACGTGGCAATGATTTGTATTAATTCAAGAATAGCCAAAAGGTGGATGGATTTTTCGCCGCCATGAGTGTGGCCGGGGGTCGGAAAATGAATGGTCTCATGGACGCACCATGGGGGGAGGTGGCATTACCAGTGTGGTGTACAGCCGCAGAGCTGTACCTTTGTGAGAGTCCACAAACAACCTGAAAGCCTTTCCTGACTGTCATTTCGCTTCCAACCATAAGCAAGCTTCTAGTAAGTGGGGCTGGAAAAGCCCTAATTGTGGAGGAAGGAATTCTGCATATGGAGAAAAAAGGGGGACATTTCCAAATCACATTTTCTTTGCGCTATACCTTCAGACTTGAGATCCTTGCAGATACAAAATGTATAGTATTTCCTCCAGTATGCTTGACAGCTTTGTGAATTAGGAGTAATATAAACTGCACAGATCGTTGGAGCTCCTCCAAGCCTACATGGAAAAATAAACCTTTAAACATTTTATTTAACCACTCTGCTACCCTAACCACATGAGCTACTGAACTGTATGTATGGTGGGACTTCCAGGAGTAGTGAAGAGCATCTGAAGTGAACTACACCTGCTTTTGAGGATGTGAACCCCATGAAATGAAGATGCTCCAAGGAGAAGCGGCGGTCTGGGTTTTAAAACGCTGATGCAAATCTTGAAACTGGAGTACTTTTCCCACTTACCGCGCTACGTATTTTGCAAAGTAGTACACAGCAGTGATGATATTAAGTAACATTTTCGCCATAAAAGCACTTTAACCGAGGGCTCGGTTTCAGCTGGAGAATGGTATGACCACACCCCGCCGGTACCTGCGAGTGTTGTGTTTCTATTGCCTATTCTTGAACAGACGCTTACAGCGGTTGCTCCCACCGTGTGCTTCATTTGAGTCGGTGGTTTCTGGTGGGGACACCGGCACTTATTTTTGAGGGCCGGCACTTATTTGTCTGCATCAGGCATTTACTGCGAGCAAAAGACGTATGGGAAAACAGAGGAAGAGAAAAACGAAAAAGCGTCCCTAAGGGAGAAAGCAGAAAGCTGTAAGAGTGAGCTGAAGGGTCAGGGAGTGGCTGTAAAAGGATTAAAAAGGCCTGAGCTGGCATTATGATTAGCTGCTTCAGTATTCCGTGCTCGCACTCTTAATGGCAACAGCCGTGAGTTTCAAAGGAGAGCTTTGGGCACCAGCACATTTTTATTTACAGATTAAGGATTGCTCCCATCCGCATGCTGGTGCTCCTGGGGCTTTAGCCCGCAGTTGGTGATTGAATAGTTTGGCATGCATCTCCAAACACAGACGTTTTATTGGGGACGACTTTTGTTTTGTAGGGGCTTTCTAGTTAGATTCTTTACTGGATAAATGTGTTTTTTCACATTTTCTCGGTTATCAGTATCTCAGTCTAGAAGATGACTCAAGTAAGGAAAGTGAACTTAGTGATACAATAGCGATGCACAACCCACTGTCAAATAATGGCATAAAGACAAAATACATAGGGGTAATATTAGTGCATTGGAAATATTTCACTTTTAAATGTTTTTTTGTGCCTGCATTCTCATGTTGCTGCTAAGAAAGGAATTCGTTAGGATGTCCCCCGCATATTGTTTTGGCCAGTTTGTTAATGTTACCCGCTCGTATCCTGGTTTTCATTTTGGATGTTAGTTTTGGAGTCCTGACAAACATCACTGAATATTTGACCTTTGGCACCTTGAGTGTGTGCGTGTGTGTGTTTGCAGCCGCAGGAGAACAAACATTGTGTGGAGTAATTTACTGCTCCAGGCAGATTGTATCCCGCCGCCAGGAGCCAATCTGAGGAGTCTTGTGTACAGCACATCATTTTAGGGGGTACCAGTTCAGTTGCTGCGAAAAATAAACTCCCAGCTGCCCCCTCTTCCACATACCGCGACACATGCAAACGTATCCACCGAATTCATTGTAAGCTTGTTCGATTCTCTGAAGACTTGTTTTTGTGACATCAGCAAAACAGAACCAATTCGAAAGCCGCGTTGGTCATAGAACATTAATTGCAGTCGCAGCCAGTGAACACCTGGTGTTGGTTTGTTTCATGGCGCTTTGCTAGGCAGATTGCCTCTTTCAACAAGTGCAGCTAAAACCCGAATTAATGGCAGGTAGGGCTGTGTTAACAGTTGAAAGGTAGAAGGGAAACATCACATTACCACCCCTTTATATTACAGTACGGTCAGTTGTTTGAATAACACCTGGTATTATTGCTTTGCAACAGTGGTGGTTGCAGGCATTAGGCCAGTAAAGGCCCCGTTTGTCATTTCTTCCCCGCTTGCCTTTGCTCACTTTCGTAGAGTTTGGCAGGCACGGCCATCCATGGCAAGGGGGAAGTGATGTCATTATGTAGAAGCATCCGGGAGATACGATTACGGGTTCATGACCCCTGTGTAGGGCACGTGCTATCCGCTTCGTGACCACTGTTTAGTGATGATGTAAAAATGTTTGAAGTTTTTAAAGAGATGACCCCAAGTCGCCTCACATTAGTCATGCATGATTTTGACCCAATAGATAGAACAAACAACACCAATAGGCACGACCAAGAAAAGAAAATGTTCCATTACCTAACAATATCTGCCGTCTGCCAGCAATAAAAAACATTCACCTATAAGCATGGGTTACTAATGATATTTTTCAAACAAGTGGCCTTTCAGTTGCCTCATGTACTTTATTATTAATATTATTTGTGAAGAAGACGAATATATAGTCTAGGATATATATGGAGACAAATGTGAGGGAAAGGCACAGGCTTTGTGCAGTCGCTCAGAGTAAGAGTGCCAATGTGTTAGGAGGGCTGACTGGTTGCCCCAGGCTGTATCTCGTGGTCGGCTTAAGCAAGGACCATTGAATGAAGACCGCCGACCTAAACATATTCTATGTTTTTATATTGTGTGTTTTTTGGGGATAAAAACAGTAGTCAAAGATACGATCAAAAACTACAGGGAAAACAAATTGTAGCCTATTCTGAGGAGATGCTTTATGAAGGTGTACTCTAGGCTTGTTGAAGGTGTTGTAGGCATGACAATAACATAAATATTGCCTGTAGTGATTTCCAACATTTCACCGTGGAGCAAACACTGACGCGATCTTAACACTGGTGTTTGCTCTTCGGTAATTGCCCCCCTTTTTTTTTTTACCTTGCCTCCCTATGCCCCCAGTGCCCTCCTCCCCCTGCCCACGGGCATTTTGCCATCTCCAACTGCACCGCTGTTTAATTAGGTGCTGCAATGCAGGTGGCAAAATGTCCACTGGCAAAATAAACAAGGCACTACGTTTGCATACCGTGTATGGTTGGGTATGCATTCACCGTTTACTGGTCTGACATGTTGTGACCGGCGTGTTCCATGCTGAGATACTTGATGAACAATAAATGTTTGTAAACATTTCTTAATAATGTAAGGACAAGAGCACAACCAGCAAGATATCCTATGCAGCATGGGAAAGGGCCTTGGAAATGGTACCACATTCAGCAATCCCATGCACCCCTGGTCCTCTCACCATGATCAGCTGCTTTACTTACTCTAGTGACTGCTGCTGCACATCACACGAATCAAGACCATGTTGTCCAGTTCTTCTATGTAGTATGTTATGCGTCTTTATGTTCTTCTTTGGTGGTAGTTGTACTTCAGTGTAACCAGTTGTGAAACGATCCAGCTAACTTGTTTCCTGCAAGCGCATATGGACTTTTGTAAGGTGTGAGATATGTCATTTCATTACTCATAATAACAATGAATATATAATCTTATTACCATCAGTCATGGTGCAACAACAAAGATCAATCACAGGCAGGAGAATCCACATAGTGAGTAAAGGGCCCAACGCTTACTGTGCATTCAGAAGTCAGTAGAAATGACCCAGAAAAAAACTGTCAGTGATAAATATAGTACTGAGTCTACCTAACATAGCATAACACATCCACCTCTTCCGTGTATGGAATACCAGGCAGCCGTGCTCTAGCATGTCCCTCTCAAACGATCACTTAATTTGTGAGGGAGTTTCAGGAAGTACTGTGCACATCCAGATCAAAGTACGAACAGTAATGACAGTTTCAAGGTGAGAGTAATTATAAGCAATATGCTAAAACCTATGTAATATTACAACCCATATCACCCCCCCCCCCCCTCAAGAACAAACATACCAAAGAGCACAATTAGCCTCTAGCATATGATTATCATAACACATCCATCTTAAACCTTCGTAAAAAGAACTCTGAAGCCTACCCTTTCCAGCGCTACTTTGCCATCGGAGTACTGTTGTAAGGTATGCCCTGCATTAGTAATAGAATCAACGTGAGGCACTGCTGAACTGTACAGTGAGTTTCCTGTAACAATGGGGAATAACAGAATAATGGATTATTAGATTCTCCTGTTTGTGTTCACGTCAGGTTTTAGTCAGGCGCATCACTAGCTTGCAGTTACAAGCTACGCCTCAGCCACTGCGTAATATTTGATGTGTTTACTTTACTGACCTTACTTTATTTTAATTTGCTGAGTTTGGATTGTTAAGGCACCGTGTGTTCTTTGCATGTCTTAACGTGTCATAAAGACATAGTGAGATTCACTCATTGCCTACGGGATGGGGAGGGGTCATTTATTTTACTTTCTTGTTATGATGAGTTCAGATTTTTTTTACAAGTTAAAGACAAGCACACTCAATGGTTTTCTTAAACATGCAAATAAATATGGAGCCTTTCCCAATAGTTTCCACTAGGCAGTATTTCGGCTGACATGCCTTTTGAGTTCACAGCCCCAAAACTAAGCTTCGCCTTCTTACTCCTTTTCTTAATACTGTTCTTTGAGGGTGCTGCATAACTCTGCTAATACTACATTTCAGTGAAGGGGCTCCACCTCCGTAGCCCCATTTCCATATAGTTATAGCCAAATGTGTTCTTCATTTTGAGATTTTCTTTCTGTGGCAGCTAGAGGCAACTCACAGTCACCCACATATTGACAAATGGCCCCTATAACTATAAGCTAAGCCTAATGGTTTTGTTAATGCTTATTGTTATTTCAGAGTGCATATTTCATTTTAATGAATTTTCATAGTTTTTATGGAGAGAGCAAGGCCTAAGGTGTGTCATAGCACAATGCACACATCCATTATATTTAACATTAGTATAGTATCTCATGACTGGGGACACAGTAGAATATATTACTAAGGAATACACATGAGTTATTTCAGAAACACAAAATAAAAAAAAAAGTACCTGGCATATGTAACAGTTAAATGCAAACCAGAACAGAATATCCGACAAATAAAAATAACAGATATTTGGTAAAAGCTAAAGGGAAGAGAACTTCAGTACATTCAGAGAGGCATAACTAACATGTACCTTCATCAATAAAAAGTGGCTTTATATGTAACATAATACATAAATAGCTATAGATTTTGAAAATCAACTTCACATAGTATTTGCTTCTGCAGCTGTTAGTGAACTCTTGTATTTTTTGTTTGGGAAACAACCTTCTGCAATTGTGAGTGAACCATTGCATAGAATAGTGCAGCCCAGTAGTTTTTTCTTATTGGACCTGATGTTACACAGTTATTGATCAAACTAAGTATTTTTAATATATGTTTGGTAAAGTAATGCTTCCCAGTTGAAGATAACGTAAATTGATTGCGTTGAACTGGCTAGCTATCAAGCCACTGTATATTATATATGGTGAGTCACTGATGGGAAAGTAAAACATTACACAGATGAGGTTGCCTTTTCTACAAACATACCCTTAAATGGGTACAGTGTCTGTGTATAACTCTGTGAAAATATCCCAAGCATTTACTTCTGTTATATGAGTATAATGTGTTTCTTTGAGTTGTGAAAGAGTTGATTTCTAGTGCTGCTTCCTATCACAGGCTGTTAGAAAGGCAAACTGTGCCTAAAACAAATAAAGTGCTTAATTCAATGGTTCATTTAAACTTTATCATGATTTTTTTTCCTATTTGAGGGTTTATGCAACTGTTTTTATTCAACAATGCAGGTCTCATTACACAACCTTAAGATTGTTAAATTAACTTGCCGACATTTTTATGTCCCCCATCATTTTTCATTCTGTCAACTTCTCAACTCACCAGAGCAGGTTTTGGTAACATAGGGCCATATGTATGAACACATTTTCCCATAGACACAGAATGGGCAAAACTGCTTGCTACATCTGGCCCTTACTCCCCTCGTTCTGAATGTTACTTTTATTGAAACAGTGTACGGAGCTTTACTTGTAGAGGTAATTCTAGTTTGTTGTTGATTATGTTTGAGTTCATTGTCTTGTTTAAGCTCTAATATTAGTGAAAATATCCAGTTTTAAAATATATTTTTATTTACATACTATAGCCGAAGATTCAGAACAGTATTCAGTTCTGTAGCAAGAGCCCTTCCAGTTTGTTCTGCACCCTTTCAGTGCAGTTGCTTGGAAAAAGTATTGCATTTTTGTCAGTTGTTATTTCTCTTTGGACTTGAATAATATTCCCTACATATGGTTTACATACTTTGCTTACTGACCCTGAATCTAGTTTTCAAAATCATTGATTGTTGGTCTTTGTGCATGTAATAGGAACCCACTATATGGTGCAACAGCCACCTATTGGTATATATAGGCCAAAACTTTGCACTAAAATCTTGTGGCAGAACAAGGTAAATTTGGGCACTGTTCCAACTTTTGCTAATTGACAAGGGTCTCCAAGAGATGGCAGTTGCTGAACTACGTAGTCACTGTTGCTTTGGCGAATATTTGCATGTTACTTTAAACAGGAAACCTAAGTATAACTATTGGTTGTGCCAGTGCACCAAGAAATTCTGACAGTTGACATTTCTTCCCAGAGTACCTTTTAACTGCAAATTTAAAATTATATTACCTTTGTTCACTTATTGAAAGCCACATTCCTTTTACTTCGTATTGCACTAGAGGTAGTTGCACATATATGGCCCTCTTAGCCCCGCAATATGAGATGGCGAGAATTCACGGTTTGACCAGTAACCCCTGTTACCAGCTGAATGAATAATTATAAGAGGTGAATAATAATGTGAATGTGAATGCCAACATCCAAGTCATATACCTTCCAAGAGCCGGGCATACTGATGCTTGAATGATAACCAAGATCAAAGTAGCTGACACAGTGGAAGCAAGAAAGAATGTCTAGGAAAGGGGAAAACACTGGTCCTGATGTGGGGTCTTCTTCAGGAACGTCAATATTCCTCAGGCGATACCACCTTTTAGGTCAGAATAATATTTGTAAGTTGAATTAATTGCCATTCTTGTAGATATAAACGGTGTTATACAATGAATCATATGCACCTACCATTGTCGGCTAGTTGGTGTGTGTGATCTACATGTTGAGACTGACAATCTCCACAATAGTATCCTCCCTGGAGAGGGAACTAGTAGCCAGCTAAAAAGGCTATAGGAGTATAAACGTTCTGTAGACTGTGGGACTTTAGAAGTGAGACTGCACAGAAGGAAAGTATCCAAAGGAAGGACAAACAAACACAGGTGCACACAAAAGGTGGCCAGCTGTGAACCGAGAAGAAATGCGAGGAAACCTTAGCAAGTGCACAGTTGTTTGGCACTGCGGTACATGTTGAGCAGCCTCTTACAACAGTTCTCCTGTTCCTGACCTGGAAGTTCCTTTCTGAAATTCGCAGTCCTCCTGGAAAGTGAAGAAGACATTTGTGCTTTTTACAATCCACCAGCTTGAATTGGAGAAAAATGCAAAGACTATTATCAGAGACTCTGAGCTTTGTTGTGTATGGAACCTGCGGTTGCAATATCACCATTGAAGTAAGGGTGTCCATAAATGCCATCAACTTGTAGCCATGACAGGAAGTACCAAATCTCCAGTAGATTTTCATGTTTTGTTTTTCTCGTAAGGGAGGAGAACCTGGCACTGTAATTGTCTTGTCAGTATTCACACGATTCCTGGTATGCAGCTGGTATTGTGGTTTAGTTAATCTTAGCTTTTACCAGGGACAAAACCTTCACACCATACCTAGAGGAACTTATTCCCAGGTAAAGTCCAATATTTAGGGTCTTAATGTGAAAATCTTTGTGAAAATCTTTGGGTAAACACCAATACGGTATTCCCCATTGTACAAGGGTATGCAGCAGATCGACTTGTGATCCCACACAATTTCAAGGGGACCGGGTATTACCAATATATCCAGTGTTGATACTACTGGGTGTGGTATTATTGCCTATAAAATCCGGACTGCTCATAAAGAGGGCCTTTATGGTAGAACAAATGTTTCTGAGTGACCTTTGACAGGCAATTTCAGATAACAATTTTATGAGGGGAAGATCACATTATTTATCACATGCTATCACAGTTTAAGTGATATGTGCCACATTCCTTCCATGAATGCTTCATTTACACTGATCATTCCTCTGCTGATCTGTGTTCTGCCATCCTGAGCATTTTCACTATGTGTATTGTGCCGAGACTGCCATTGTGAGGAGTCCACACACAGCCCTAAAACCAAAGCTATTTCACACCCCACCAGATGTAACCATGGTGGGAGTCCATGACCCATCCAAACTATACAATTGCCCAACCACACAGTCTATATGTGTTGTTTTTATCTATTGCTTAGTACAACATATGCAGAACTACAACTTTGTAACGGTTTACAGGAGTCATCATGCACCAGGGTAACACAAGTAAACATACCTTGACAAAACCTAATTTTGAAGCTTTTAAACACAACCCATTTTGATCTGGTGAGCCTTCCCACTTCTGTGCTGTAAGGCATTTTTGTCTTGAGCACATCTTGTCTTTTCGCATATATTTAACCAAAAGCATAATAAAACACAAATGCTGATAAGTCTGAGTCTTTTTAGTTTCTTCAGGTTGTATGTCAGTATATTCATCGGCTGTGCTTGACATATGTCAGATTTGTATTTGTTTATCTCACTGCTAGGCTTGAAGAGTAATGTCTCAGTAGTCGGAAGATAGGCATCAGTAATAGATGGTTGTGAGATTTAACAGCAATGAAGAGATGTGTGGGAAGTACTAAAGTGTCAGTGCAAATTTAAACATTAAGTCCTACTCCATATCTACCACAAACTGATCAGAACATCAGATATTCACCACCAAACTCACAAGGACTGATGATGAAGCTTCATACGATCTTTGCAACTCTTTCACAGGCATCCATCTCCATGTCCCTCTGTGTAATTGAATGCAAATACAGTGATCTATGCTTACATGCATAACACGTGTAATGCCTGACTCACACAACTCTGACTTCAAATCCAGATTTCTCATAGCGTTGCACAGCAGCTTCCGGCATAGGGCAATTGTTATGTTGTAATACATCACATCAGTGCTTCATTTTGCTTGTCTGATTTGAAACCCTAGATAGCATGCCAAAGTTCCCCATTATGGCCCACATATGTAAAATGATTACATAAAAATTGCCCATTTAACTGGGGTAAATAATAACAGTAATGGGGAGATCTCACTATCCATCTTTTGTGCGACAAGTGGCAATGCCCGTTTTGGGAACTAATTGATTTCCAAGATTGAGATCTCTTTCAGTCTATTTCATCTGTTTCTTTAGAGGAGGCAATGTTGAGGACTTTGCAAACTGCCTTGGGGTTATGATTGTGTTGAGCACACTCCCAGTCCTGCAGTTATCAATTTGGGGAGTCTGCCTCTTATTCATTTCGGTGGTCCTTAAACCATCCCGGGCAAATGTTATTGAGGATTCCTCATCGACTCTGACTAAGCAAATCAGATAGTTATCACTCTGTACGCTCACCCATAACCTGATATTTACTACAATACTTTTAGAGTTTGAAGCGCAGTCCTCGTCTTCATAAAAGTCAATATGCATCAGTTGACCTATGGGACTCCACCATTACCGAGTGTCGAGTAGTTCAGGGAATTCTTCTAAGAAGCAAAGTGTCATTTCTGCTTTTAATAGAAATCCTTCTGTAACTATCTGACGTAGTGTTATCGTGAAAGTGAAAGACACTTCATGGGGCTTTTATTCGCTGATGGCAAAGATAATTTCTCTCAATGTCCCTATGTTGCAGGAGGAATAGTGGATCCATACAGATGCTCCGAATTATCGATCGGCTTTCCTCCTGCAGCATTGAACACAAATATAAGTGCATGTTTTGAGGACATAAATAGAGGTAATTGGGCGTGAGAGGACAAAAATCCTCATAGTCTGTAGGACACACCTCTTTTACTTGTGCTTTTCACACTGACCACGCTTGCAAGCATAGATCTCATAAAAACTACCAAAACATTGAGGCTGGTTACATCACTGTGGGGGTCATTCTGACCCTGGCGGTAATTACCGCCATGGCGGAGGTCGGCGGTAGCACCGCCAACAGGCTGGCGGTGCACCGCTGGGCATTCTGACCGCGGCGGTTCAGCCGCGGCCAGAAACGTAAAGTCAGCAATGTACCGCCGACTTCCCGCTGCCCTTGAGAATCCTCCATGGCGGCGGAGCGCGCTCCGCCGCCATGGGGATTCTGACACCCCCTACCGCCATCCGGTTCCTGGCGGTTCTCCCGCCAGGAACAGGATGGCGGTAGGGGGTGCCGCGGGGCCCCTGGGGGCCCCTGCAGTGCCCATGCCAACGGCATGGGCACTGCAGGGGCCCCCGTAAGAGGGCCCCACGGAGAATTTCAGTGTCTGCTTTGCAGACACTGAAATTCGCGACGGGTGCAACTGCACCCGTCGCACCTTCCCACTCCGCCGGCTCCATTCTGAGCCGGCGTCCTCGTGGGAAGGGTGTTTCCCGCTGGCGTCCTCGTGGGAAGGGTGTTTCCCGCTGGGCTGGCGGGCGGACTTTCGGCGGTCGCCCGCCGGCCCAGTGGGAAAGCCAGAATGACCGGAGCGGTCTTTCGGCGGGAACCGCTTGGCGGGCGGCGACCGCCGTCCGCCGCGGTCAGAATCACCCCCTGTGTGTGTGTTGGTGGGGGGTTACAGTTTTTTATACTATCAGAAAAGCTTTTACTAAATATGGTGTGCCTCATTTTCAAACCTATTTGTGTGTGTGTAACATTTGCATTTATAATACGGAATTATAAATGCAAATGGCCTTTATGTTTTTTACAAATGCGAAAAAATGAGGCAGGGAAAAGATGGGAAGTGCTGGTTTTTCTAGGATTTTGAATCCGTAATCGGGCACAAACACCTGTTTCTTCCCCATTCGGATTTTCTGCTAATTACTAAGGGGTGCTTCCTGTAGAACCAGTTTCTATATGTATACTGTAGGGGTTTTAAATAGTTTTTACACCGAAGACATCTATAGTTTTCATTTTTCTGCTCCTGAGTGATTCTGATATTGGTTGGAAGATAATTTGAAAATGTACCTGCTTAACAGGCAGATAATGTACCCATGGATTACTGCCACAAGCAAAATAACTGTGACAAACCAAGGGAAATGCCCATTGGTGACAAACAATGGCAGTCCTTGACTGTTCATTTCTGGCACTTCTTTTAAGTTGTGAATGCTGAGTGTTATAAGGGTCTGCTGTAATATAGGGAGCATGGAGGCATGTTTGAGGAAGAATGTTTAAAGCATATTCCCACACTCCACCAACTTTAATGCTAGTTAGCAAATGTTTTGCTAACACAAGGTTACCTGTTTATGAAGCCTTCTGAAACATGACGTCCAATAATTGTGCATGTATAATTTCTATCTGCTTGTTGGAAGTAGTACTGTTCTATAGCAAATACATTAATACATATTGAACTAGTGGTTTTCCCCCAAGACCTGCTTAGTTTGCTCTGTTGATTCTTAGAGAGGAACCCATTTTTGTAAGATATACCAAAATAAGTTTGCCAAAGAACCAACCATTTCTTAAGCAAGGGATCATACATCGGTCTAGGATGGTAGCTGTCTTAAAATTCTCTACGCTGTTTGAGTAATAACATGCACAGACCCATTTTAGCCAGGTATAGTGACTATTGATGTGACTGTTTCCTCTTCAGGAAATCACCTGTCTGAAATGAATCCTTAAACATATGAAGCTAATGGGGTTTTCCTTCTTATGGACTCTGTAGAGTGGCAAGATTTGTGAAGGGAAAATTATAAAAACGCAATGGACTAAAGTGCATTTGAGATCACGTTCACAAGTGTGATGCAAAGGGTGTCCCTTGCGAGTGACAGTAGTAATTGCCACTTGCTTGACACAATGCAAGTCTGTGTGAGCAGCAGAGGGAATGGGGTGGCAAAGTGGCGTTTCCCTTGTTATTGGGACTTGCTAGGATATTGATCAATGCTTTGTCCCCACTTATGCAGGGGCAAACAATTGGATGGTTACCATTGGCCCTTGTAAGTCAATAACTACTTTCAAACTGGAAGATGTGCACGACGAACAGCTTCAATTATGCGAGTAACCGCTGCAGGCTTCAGGGGAATCGATAAAGGCACCATGGACCACTGCATGATCTTCAGAGAGTCCATTCTGCAATGAACATTTTTTTCCTAGGAACGACATGGGACAGCAGATAGATGTCCATGTTTACATCTGCAGAACCCTAGTAAAGAAAGGTCGGTCAAGCTGCATGCGCTGCCTCCCCCCCCCTTTAATCTTCTTACAGCTTTACTTCAACCAGGTGTAATGCCCTCCAACCCGCCCATCCACCCAAGATCCACATGAGACCAGACATTATATAGCTTGTGGAAAACAGAAAGATGTTGAGACCATAGTTGGCCGTCACCTGCTCAGTAGGTTCAATGTGTATCCTCCCCCACTCATCCTCCATACTACCTGCAGAGCTTAAGTCCTCCACACCAGTGAATTGTTCCAGTAAGGTTCCCCAAGTCGCCACATCAGTGAGTGCCCTCTCATCCCTACGTGTCAGGCGCATATGTTGTTCCTCGGCTGCACCCCATTCCATTAAGTCCCATATCCAATCAGGAATCAACGGATTCCGGGTGCTCATCCAACCAATAGCTACCCTGCGCCTAGCCAACACCAGCGCTAGCTGTGCTAGTTTATATGGAATACTCTGGCCCTGTGGTCTCTGCACCACTCCCAAAAGACAAGTCATCGGTATTGCCTCCAACCCCAATCCCGTAACCTCGTCAAATTTCACTGCCACTTCCTGCCAGAAGTTATATACCATCCTGCAGGTCCAAGTCAGATGCAGGAAGGAAGCACCAGGTGCGCCACACCTAGGACACCCTGCCCTTCACCTCTGGTCAATCTTGTTTAGTCGACTTTGTGTGAGATATGTTCTGTGTACAAAGTTAAAATGCAATAACTTAAACCTATTATTACATGACACCATACGCACCAGAGACAAAGCCAAATCACAATCAGCATCTGCTATGGGTACCCCCAAGTCATTCTCCCACGCCCTGCGACCCACACTTATCACACCTGTTTGGTCCTCCCGAAGGGACTTATAAAACCGGGTAATCAAGTGCATCCCGTCACCCCAGTTAATCAATCCATTCAGCACCGCAAGGGCCTTAGGGGCTACCGGAAAACCACTCCAAATCTCACGTGCCACACTTTCTATTTTAGCGTATTTCAGGAGTTGACCAGAGCCCAAACCAAACAAATCCTTAGCTTCAGTAAAATAAATGACCTGTCCATTGGGGTAGAGATCCCCAGCCACCTCGCATCCTCCCAGTCTCCAAGCCTCCACGGATATCAATTTTTCCATAACCCAAAAGGGTGCTAAATACCATATTCTCAGCTCTCTGTCGAAAGGGGCTCGTCGGAGCACATGTTTAACTGCCTGCACCCCACGTAGGGAGCGGCGGGATCAGATTGACCCACCAACATCAATAGATGCACCAATGTCTGCCCATCCAACATTCCTGTAAACAATCTCTTCTCCCAATTACCGGCATCCGTCATCCACTTGGCAGCATATTGCAGGTGTGCTGAGTAATAATATTGTCTAATATTGGGAATCACCAGCCCTCCACCCTCAAGATCCCTCTGCAACACCGGCAGAACCACCCTGCTGCGTCGCCCGGCCCACGACAATGAGATCAACAGGCTACCCAGACGACGGAAAAGCTGAGCGGACAACAGGTATAGAGAGTTCTGGACCAGGTATAGACACCGCAGCAAGAACACCATCTTTGCCACAGCGGCCCGGCCCATTACAGAAAGAGGTAATCTGTTTCAGAACAAGACCGAACGCTCCAGGCCAGCAACTACTCGCTCGACATTGTGCTTGTTATGCGCAGCCATAGTATGTGGTGACCCATATGCCCAGATACCGGAAACTCTCAACTTCCCACCTGAGTCCTGCCCTTGGTAAATCAGCCTGGGGAACACCCCAAAGGGACCTCAAGGGGAACAGGAACGATTTTTTCCTATTTACCTTGAGACCAGTAATGACCCCAAAAACATCCAACCTCTGTAGAAACATCGGAACCGAGACATGGGATTCCCGGAGATAAACCAATGCATCATCTGCATACAGGGAAACCACATGTATGGTCTGCCCCACCCGGATACCCCACGGTCCTAGCTCCTCTCGAAGCCAGATTGCTAGTGGCTCCACTGCCAGAGCAAAGAGGAGAGGCGAAAGGGGGCATCCCTGTCTCGTACCCCTGCCAATCTCCCAGGAGTCCGAGAGCTCTCCCCCCACCTGAACTTGTGCAGTGGGGGCAGAATACAGTAACCGCATCCAAGCGCAGAAACCGGGGCCAAACCCATAGCCTGCAAAACCTCTAAGAGATGATAGCCCCACTCCACCGTGTCAAAGGCCTTCTCCAGATCCAAGGACACTAGCGCCAATTCAGTTTCCTCGCCCTCAGTCTCATGCAGAACATGTGCCAAACTACGCAAATTGTAGGACGTGCTGTGACCAGGGATAAACCCACATTGATCCTTGTGTACCAAACCTTGAATCACCCCGCGGAGTCGAGTGGCCAAAATCTTACAAAGTATCTTGACATCACTATTTAACATGGTAAGCAGGCGATATGAGGAAGGGTCACCAGGATCCCCTCCCAGCTTGAGCATCAAGCACACAATGCCCTGACGCATAGATTCTGGCAACATGCCACGTACACGGGCTTCCTCGAACACCTCCAGAAGTCTCTCCCTCAGAGACAGGGAGAACGTCTGATACAACTCAACAGGAAAACCATCACCACCCGGGGACCAAGACTGCCTCACTCACCTCCTCCACAGTATTCGCCATCTCCAAAGCATCCCTACTTTCTAATTCCAATTGTGGAAGCCGCATCCGCCTCAGAAACCCCCCCAAGCCATCCTCTGCGGGTGCAGCACCAGCTCTTAATACCCTCTGGAGATGCTCCGCCAAAACCCGCAGAATATTTGTGTGCTTCGCGAACATTTAACCGCTAGTATTCCTAATGTGCACAATGGGAGGAGCCTCCACCTCCCATTTCAGAATCCACGCCAAAAGTTTGCCATATTTATCCTCCTCCTGATGTAGTTGCTGCCTGTATGCTCTGAGTGTGACCCGACTCAGGGTATCCCAACAACTGTTAACCTCCTTATATAACCTGAGTTCCACCCTTTCAGCCATTCTTGCTGCTGCAAATCCACTAACTTCGCCTCCAGATCTGTAAGTTCATGTTCCATTCGTATACGTACCCCTCACGCCATACCTATGCACCCCCGCACTACGGCCTTCATAACTTCCCACTCCAGACCCCTAGACGTTGTCGTGTTCCAATTCAAGTCCATGTAACCTTTGATGGCCTCACCCACCCCATCCCGACACCCCACATCAGTGAGGAAATCTGCAGGCAAACGCCAACTATGTGCCAAACTGGTGGCTGCTGCCCCCCTCTGCAATTGCATCTGCACGGGTACGTGATCGGACAAGAACCTACCCAGATGTGTAACCTCCAGAACCTGAGAGCTGTTAAGACCAGCCAGAAGAAACCTATCCAGCCGAGTATGTGTATTATGTGTTCTAGAATAACAGGTGTATTCGCTGCCCTCTGGGTGCAACTCCCTCCAACTGTCCCATATCCCTAAATGACTCATCACTTCCACAAGAGATTTCACCATCAAGGGCTTAGTCCCCAGCTTTAGCGGAAGGCGATCAAGTTAACCATTCAATATACAGTTATAATCCCCCACCTAAACAATAGGCCTATCCACACTCTCCCCCAAGATCTCTGGTATTTTGGTATAAAAGAAGTGATCATCAGTATTAGGCACATAAGTGTTAAGGATAATGATGGGTGATCCATCCAGCATACCCTCAACCAAAACATATCTCCCCACGACATCTACTTATACATGTGGGTGAATGGAACCCCTGGAGCCACCCATATAGTCACACCCCTCACATAAGAGGAGAAGGAGGATGAGAACATTTGACCCCGCCACTTCTTGGACAGTTTTTGTGCTTCCTCCATAGTCATGTGCGTTTCCTGAAGATAGGCAATATGAACCTTATGTCTCTTTAGAAAGGAGTGTACCCTATAGCCCACAAAACGAGGGCGCAACAGCAATCCTGAATCATTAAGGACATAGTCAGACTTGTGCGGAGCCCCTCTCAGCTCCCCGCTCCAGCTCCCCATTCAAACCCCCAGCCGATCCAGTAGGCACCATCGCCATTGTCCCATCCAGTTATATCTCCACTCTATGAGTAGAGCCCTTGGCTGAACCATGAGCCACATTATCCTCCAGCTGACCATCGTCACAAGACCTCCAGTCCGGATCCTCTGCTCCAGAGGCCGGAGGAGATGCCCTCCAGTCCTTTCCGTTCTCCCCGGGGTCACCTTATCCCCCATTTCCAGCCATCTCCATACCTCCTCCAGACGCTCGAAGAAATGTGACCTACCACCTGAAATGTCACCTACCACCTGAAAGCACCTTTAAGCTTGCCGGATACAGGAGCATATATCTGATGTTCATGCCACAGAGCTTCACCTTCACCTCCAGGAATCCCTTTCCAGAACTCTGCACCTTGTTCGTGTAATCAGGATAAATGGATATTTTACAGTTCTCAAATACTGCCCGGTCAGTTTCGCAGGCAGCCTGCAACACACAGTCTTGGTCTTTATAGTTTAATGATGGCCCTGGCCGGTCGCCAGGCGGGGGAGGCGCAACGAGTGCCCTATGAGCACGCTCCACTACAAATACCCTGGAGAGCCCGGTCGGTTGCAGTACATCTCTGATCCAATGCTCCACAAAAGTTTCTGCTGCGGACACCTCCGCATGCTCCGGGAAACACAGCAGTCAGAAATTATTCTGCTGGGACATACCCTCTGCGTCCTCCAGCCTCGCCTCCAGCCATCTTACTGCGGTATTGACCTGCACCATTTGTTTCCGCAGGGCCCTCACCTCCGTTTGCAGCTCCACAATAGAGCCTTCCTCCACCTTGACCTTGTCAGATGCCTTCCTAAGGTCCCCCCGGAGTAGGTTAACTTCTACTGCCACCGTTTCTATCTTTCCCTCCAGGGCCACCCTAGAGCCCTGGATGGCTGCAAGAAGCTCTGCTCGTGAGGGCTCCTCAGGATTTGCCGGCGTACTCATACCATCTCCGCTCCCCACCAATCTGGTCTGACGTTGTGGTAAGGGCACCGGAGTAGTATATTGCTCTGTGGTGTTACCTTGTGAAGCTTCTGTCCGCTCGTGCCCCCCCATTACACTGCGTTCCCAGATCAAATCAGTGACCCAGTTTCAGCTGTCTCGGTAATATGGCCAAAGTGTCCGGAGCACAAGGCACCGCAAGGACATGATCCGCTGCTCCTCACGCTGCAGGGCACCACTGTACACTGCTACTCCGCAGGGTTACCAGATCAGAAGTCCTAGGCACCCCCAAGAAGAGAGAACCACTCTCCGTGAGTCTGTAGCCAAGAGGCTCAGATGATCAAAAAATCTAGGCCCGGGGGCCGCAACACACGCATCCTCTCCAGTGTGCGCCAACCAGCAGCCCCACCTCGCCAGGCCTCAGCACGGCGCTCAAGGGCGGGCCAAGCCGATCCTACCAGCACCCTCCCAGGACGTCGCCGCCTGTCCGAAGGCCCAGCAGTCCTCCACTCTTGACTGGGGGCCGAGTAGCTAGCAGGCCCACCGCCAGCCCAGCCAGACCATATCGGCAGCGCGGCCCGTGCCGCGTCGCGCACGGCCCTGGAGAGGCCTGCAAACACCGTCTCGGCACCTGCCGCCGCGGCCTCCAGAAGGGGACTGTGCCACACCGGACCGCCTAGAGCACCGCTCCACAGAAGGGGTGGGGCACCGTACGCCTCAGGCACCCCAGGATAACTGAAGGATTCAGCCGGGAAGCGGGAGCTCACTAGGAGCGCGTCCCGCCGGCCATGTTGCTTGGCCACACCCCCGACCCAGTGGTATTTTGACAGTGCAAAATACAGAGCGAACAAAACAGATGTAACACTATTTTTGCTTTATACAAATATTAGTTAAAAATCTCAGTTACTGAAAATAATCTTTAAGCAGTACATATGGTCCCTATGGTTTCACAGTTTGTTTTCTCTATGTTCTAGTCTGGTATAGACCTGAGCTAAACATATTTGCTAAATTTTGTATTACCACATGCAATATTTTGTGATATTTCCCCACTGCAAGTAATCAGTTCTTTTTGTGTTTTATTGCTTCCATTAAAGTTATTTAGTATGATATACAGTACATTTACGTAATAAATTCTAGACCACGCGGGGCTGTATTTGCTCCTATACATTTTTATTTGGTTATTGCACTGTGTATAATTGTAGCCTCTTAGGTTTCTGTTTATTTATGGGTCTTTGAGGAAAGCATTATAGCTTTGTTCCACTGTGGCGAAGCACATTCTTTCAGGAGTTCACTCTAAATTAAAATAATTTCCAAACTAAGGTACTACAAATATACTGCCTTTGCTACACCTGAAATTTTATAAAGCATTTTAAAAAATCTACAGGCTACAAAAATGTATCAGTTCCCTCGCAAAATAATGCAAGTGGGTGCAGAAATGTAAAGTGCTGTTCCATCGAGCTTTGACGTGCCTTTGTAGCTGCACTTAACCTTGAAGAGAAATATGTGCTATAAGATTTTTTGGATTTATGTAGAAATGATGCAGAATATCATTGTAATTTATCAAATGTCTTTGACCTGCAGCAAAAAAGAAAAAAAGAAAAAAAAAGAAAAAGTTGAAAAGGTTGGCCCTTTTGCCATGGTAAGAGATACATGTATTTGACGCTACTTGTTCATCGTAATTATTTACAAACAGTGTATCTGCTTTATTGAATGATGCAGTTGCTTTGTAAGTACAATCAGTTTGTTTAAATGCATTAGTAGTAATTAAACTTGTGTTTTGTGCCCTGTTAGAAAATAAAACTCTGAACTGCACTTTAATCAAAGTGTGGTACATACATGGGGCTTTGTATGCATTATGGGCACAGGCATATCTGATATAGATTATCAGAGGGAGGTGATGCTTTATGTCTTGGCGCAACAAATGCACCCTTTTGGCCATGCTTGTAACACGTTAATGTATCTCCCAGCTTCCATTGACAAAGACTAAGCGGTACACAATAGAGATGGCCTATTGTATAGTAATGTTGAACATGCAGACTGACTGGCATTAGCGCCACCCTGGATGCTACTAAAGAGCAGGAAATATTATCCCCAGTGATTGTGATTTGTTTGTTGCTGAACCTGGTTGCCAAGCTATATTAACTATCTGCGTTTGCCACAGGTTTACATGAAAAAAAAGCCTAGCATTTTACATTACGATGAAAGGAATTAAAATTGAAGGCAATTTAAGATGGAGTAGTTGGCACTATACAAGTAGTTCATTAGATATTCATTAGTTTTCCTTCAATTCACAAAGGAATGAGGCCCAGCTTTATCCTTTTCCTCCTGTTATCTACCAATAATTCCTGTCATGCATTGTTCAGTGCCCAAAGTGCACTACTGTCTCGGGGTCCATCCTACAGAGGCTTTGTGAACTAGGACAGGTACAACCCTTTCAGTACTTGACTTACTGTGGTAGCAATGTTGAGCAGCCATAGGCTACTTAGGAGGTAGTGTGGGGGTGTTTGTGCTCAAAACTAAACAATCACCCATCAACAGCACAATAAACAAAGGTCCAACCCAGTGCTTAGTTTTTCAAGAAAGGAAGTACTTTGATGCAAACCATAAAGGAGTACTACACACAGCAATAACAAGATGCAATTTAGGATTGATAGCACTATTGGGCAGTGCTGCATCTTTGTTGTTGTGCCCCAGCTTTCCCCCTCCCTTGACTCCCTTGAAAGTGAAGTGCCCCCTTTCTGTTAGGTATGAGTAAATAGTATGATTATGGCTCAGGTGCAGTTATATCACTCCTGAAATCAGTGCACTCAGTTTTAAGTCCCCAGTCTTACCACATGTAGTGGATCAATCCCCGTAAGATCAGTGCAGTCGCCAGCTCTGCGGCGATCTTGCACCCTCTCGGTTTGGCACTAGCTGGCATAATTTCCGTGAGTCCTGCTTAGATATCTTGGCCCAGCGCACCCAGAAGAAGCCGAAGGGGCAGCCCTGGGTCATCACAATTCCCATTGGAACTCCAGTGATGTTACAGCTGTTCTAGTCTTCGGCAACTGCTTCAGATGCAGCCTTTTTTAGTTCGTCATGATGTCTCCAGAGAAAGCTCTGCATGGGCAGATCTCTCTGGGCATTTGTGGGCATGCACAGATGATCACTCTAACCCGCACTCACAGCCCTGACCGGTCCTGGCCTTGATCTAGCATTCGCAGTCCTCAGAGAACCAGCCAGGAATCAGGACAAAAAGACTCCAGGACTGCAGACACCAGGGACCTCAAATCTTCGCTCCTTAGTCTTTTTTAAAAGTGCCCAAATACACCTGTGGCATAATTGCATCTTACTCCTCCTGGACAGACACTTCTCCTGCAGAGTTTGCACACTCATTCTCTTTCTCAACAGCAGGCAGGCTTCTAGGCAATCGTGAACAGGCACACTGCTCTTCTAGCAAGAGATCCAGGCTCAGGTGGTGTACCCTCACCTCTAAAAAGCTGGCTGACAGGCAGACAAGAGCGTTAGTTTCACAGCGTCCCTTTGAGACCTCTGCTTTAGTTGGCAGTAGTGGACTTAGAACTCCAATGAAAACTCAGACAGGAAATGTGTGTTTACTGTCTGCAACTGTAGCACCAATTTGAGATGGTTTGGCTTTCAGGTGTTTTCAGAGCTGCTTTCCTCACTCTTCCTTTATGCAGAGTGATGCTGTTTAGAATAGGCTAGTCTCCAACCTGAAGCACCCACAACAGAGGCACAAAGAGGTATGAGTTTTTGCACCTGGTTGTCATCAACCAATGGAAAGAATAATCAGGTAAAGACCAAAGAGCAGGCCTGACATAAATGTTTTCTCACTCCTGCAGAATGTCTGCTGTCCCACCCCTCTTTTCTCACATCTACCAAATGTCAATACTCAGGAAGACAAATTAGCAGATCCTTGCTAGTGCTAACGCGTCCCTTTATGATAATTTATTACACATCAGGAGTCGTTTTAGGCCAATTAATCTTTTGACCCAGTTGAGAGACACCTTAGGACGAGATAGCTAATCAATATGTCAATGAATATGTCAATAATGTCATCAATATTTATTACGACAATACACTTCACTTTAGTCAAAGTCATTAATCAATTCAAGATTCTACCATGACCTTGCAGCCATGAATAACCACACCAGTTTAATAGAAGTTTATAAGTTTTATTCCCTATTAGTTACATTCTAGAAGCAGATGCGTTAATCTCAACACCAAGAAACATAATAACATAGTCACGATATTGGCAACTTTGATAAGATTTCATTAAGGCGAGAATCACAAACATCAGAACATAACACGCGTGAACATGGATCAATTTAGCAGAGTATCGGTAATGCGTCAGTTCAACAAAGCATAGATTCGGTCGTTTGTCTATTTGCGTCAGTTTGGTGAACACCTGTCCTAACCACTGATTAGCATTAGCATGTTGGGCTTCATGCAAAACAAATTTAGAACACTAATTTGGAAAACATCTAACTAAGGTCTCTGTCAAAATAAGCAGTTGGTACCTAGAAAGGAAAAGTAAACAGACAAATTATAAATGCATTGTCATAATTACCCTCCAAAGTTTAGGTCAGCGCACAGGTTCATTCTTCGTCTTCAGGGCATCAGTCAAATCGCCATCTGTCAGAACTCAGCTCCGGGGCAAAGGGCACTTTCCTCATAAGGAGTTAAAGTGTAAAATGAACAATCTAAGGGCAAGGATGGTTTTAAGTAAAGCAACAAGTCACCAAACAGAGTGACAGAGTTTCTGGATAAAATCAATAGCATTCCCTAACCTAATTGTAAATGACTCCCCGTGACATGGGTTTTTATCCCCTATTCGTTGTACATTCCCCCAAAATTCTATTGGACATTTGTTATACCCCACTATCTTTAACCAATCAGAATACATATTAGGTAACCCAACTCTTCACCCCATATTATTTTACAAGTCTTTGATTGGTCTTCCTAATTGACGTCTCCAGAGGTGGCACGTCCGGTATGATTTCACCCTTCTGTAATTCTTTGCACATCTTTTGGTCAGCAGTTCCATTGTCTTCACCGGTTTGAATAACCTTGTACATTACATTAATCTACACTGTTTCAATTTACTTTTAACATTTGTTCTGCAAACGAGAGAAGGTGATGAGAACGGATCTAACATGGTTACATTCATCTTCCAATTTGAAGAAAAGGAACACGCAGGGTCATATCCCTTTGTGAGTCAACACACTGAAAAATAGAAAAATGCTTTTAATGTGAGAGCCAAGCAGCTAAACTTCGGCTCATGCTAACTTAAGGCCTATGAGATTTTCAGTACAGATTCAATAACGCAAACGTTAGTGTAACTTATTTAAACGTAATATAACATTTTGATTATCATTATTAGTTCATGTACACATTGGTGGCAACTTCCCTTGGACACATTTCAAGTGCACGTTTAAGCAAAATTACTATTATTATAGTTTCTATGTGGCAGTATCACACCTTAATTCATAAACATTTCATGTTAATATAGATTATATAAGCTACGCTCTCTCAGTCCCTCCTCTGATGACGTTCATCATCACATAAACCTTTCCCTTCGACTTTTCACTTTAATTTTTCACTTTACGCATAATGCGCATTTCAACATATTGTCCCTTGTGTGAACTTTCCCAAATTTCATTAAACATACTCTCCCTTTCACTTTCTTCATTTTTCTTGGTCCTCTTTGTCCAATTCCTTTTAATTTTATCATTAATTTTGCATGCTCCCCATAATCCTAATAGACAGGCCAGAACAATTAATAGACCCCCTAATATTTTTGCAAGTACCCCATTCCAAATATTGCTAAACCAGCTCCCTACTCTGCCAATTCCTTTACCAAATTTCTCCCACACTCCAGGTTCCTTCAAATCCTTCAAATCTGCACTATCTTTAGTTAGGTTAGTAAGCATACCTCTAATCTTTTATCAGGTATATATGAGCAGCAATGACGCTCGTTCAGCATCTTGCAGACTCTGCCACTTTTGCTAAAAGAATGTCTAAAGGAAGCCGATTTTGAAGAGTCATAGCTCTTTCCGCAGCAAGTTCAGTATCCATCAAGAGTATAGCTCTGGAAAAATCTGTCAGCATGTTATCCACAATAGTGGACAACTTTTGAATCTTTATGGAGTTTAAGATAACCCCTACTGAAGGAATTATTGCTCCAAATATGTCACCAACGACAGCAGCCGCTGTCTCTCATTTTGTCTAGCATGTTGTAATTCCGACGTTTTAGGTATTGCTTTAAGTCATCAATCTGGTAAATCTTTGGGAAAACTATTCCCAAATAACATGTCCCATACCATCCCTTAGGAAGACGGTAATAAGCATTAAGTCCACAGATATAATAGATCCCAGGGATCGCTGGATCCTGTCCATTTAACATGAATGTCCATTTACTCTGAAACAAAAACACATGTCTGCATTCACTCATTCCCACAAATAAAGTGTCATGTTCAGATTTTGGCCTATATATACAAAGCCTTCCTAGATGCAGTGCATCTATAGCTAATTTACCTTGTGTCTTTATTGCAGTGTAAGCATAATCATTTGCATATGTTTGTTTTTCTAGCCCCTTTTCTAGTCTTTCCTTCAGTGCTTTGCGTCTATCATCGGTGTGATCTAAGAAGCTTTTCTCTACAGGTGTCAATAAGCAAGTCAGATTGTTTCGGTGTGCATAAGCTGTCCCAAATGTAAGCGTCGGTTCAAAGAAGCCTCTAACTAATTTTATACTATGCTCCTTAGCTAACTTATTCAGGAACTCAATCACAGGCACAAAGGAAAACACCACATCTAAATTTGAGTAAAAATATCGCACGTGCTCTTGATCATAAAATCTTGTTCGTAGCAAACTACAACTTATCCCATAAGTTAACGGCAAGCTTTGATAGGTGACCCCTTCTTGTTCTGATGAAGGAATCTTTGTGCACACATAACAGTTTTTCGCATCCATGGTCTCAACGTACTCATTCAACAAGCGATAGAAAACATTAGTGGAAAGTACCCCCTTTGAGTTAGTTTCCTCATGCAAGTATTTTGCATCTTGCTCGAACTTTTCCCACGGTGTTAGTTCTGTAGTTTCTGGTTTTGGAGCATTGTTAGTCGCTTTCTTATCCAACCACGGCATTCCCACAATCACACCTACAATTATTATTGCACACACAATACCTATTATAAGACTCAACCAACCACACACCTTACCCTTTTTGTTACTACCTCTATCATAAGCCATGTCTGTAAAGAATCAGATAGCAGAACAATTAATCAACTTGAGGACGTTATAATTTTTTTTATTTTTTTTCTCTTGATGCAAAAGTCTCTTTCTCTCTGCGTATATTTACAGCGTTTCACTCACTCCAGGACCCCTTTGTCAAATCAGGTTAGCAGCTTGTCATAATCGGGTTCTCAAAGTCAAATCAGGTTATCAGTGTCGCATCCGGTAATTTATAAGTCTCTTTTTTTTAGCTTTTCAATTTTCGTTTTCAACAAAGTCTTCTTTGAGTTATCTCAGGTTCCGTAGTATTGGCCTGGTACTTCTCGATCAAAACAGAACGCTAAGAATTCATGTTGCCATTCAGATGTTGTTGCATATGCCTGCGTACCTTCTATTTGCGGTTCTCTTTCTTTTCAATCTGCGTTTGCCTTGCAATTCTCCTTCACTTAGATCCTCTATTCGGGATGTATCAGTTTCTTTCGTTATTGTTTCACTCAGTACGATTCTTTCTTTCGCAGACTGTTTCTCTGGCCAGTTGTCTCCCTTATACGTCTTCTTCCGGCTTGTCCTTTCAGGACGCTGAACAGCACCCTCCTCTTGTACTATGGTGTTTTCTCTTGATGGGCCTGCAACTGGCTCAGGGGATGCCGGTGTACTTTGATCCCTTTCTACTATTTCTCCTTCTTTTTCTTCTTCTTCTGGATCTGTAACGGGTTCAAGTTCTAACCCGTATCCGTCTACTTCTGGGAGAACCTGTCCTTGATTTAGTTCTCCTGCTGCCTCTACTGAGATAGGCACTCTGTCACCTCTCTCGAACTCATTTACTGTTTGAGGGACTAGGCTGTTCTCAGTGGGCTCTCCTGCAGTCTCAGTTCCCTCTTGGCTATTTTCGGGCCCTGACACTTCCCTCTCTGGAACTGTTGAGCCGGAAACTTCAAGTTCCTCATCAGTTGGACACGTTACCTTCTTTGTGTGACTGGCATGTATCCAGTTTGGAACGCCTGCACATTTCACAGCAGTGGTTGTTGTCAAAATTACTTGATATGGCCCCTTCCAGCGCGGCTCCAAACAGGATTTTCTCATGTGCTTCTTGACAACTACCCAGACACCGGCTTGCAGGGTGTGACCTGGATCACTGATCGGTGGCAATGAGAAAAAGAGCGAAACACATCAGCAAAACCTTTTGCAGTAGTCCAACACCATATCATCCGTGATATTCACAAGAGCATTTGCAGGTACTGCAGGCAGCCTCATAGCTCCACCCATAAGGATCTCGTGTGGTGATAGTCCTGTCTTCTTATCAGGGGTGTTCCTCATCGACATCAGCACTAAGGGTAATGCATCTGCCCATTTCATATTGGTAGCTGCGCACATCTTCGCCATTCTCGATTTCAAGGTACCATTCATTTGTCCACTAGTCCTGATGCTTCGGGCGGTAGCTACAATGCAGCTTCTGTTCAATGTCTAATGCGGCACACAAAAGCTTAATTACCTCATTGTCGAAGTGTCTGCCCCTATCTGATTCTGTAGAGACCGGAAACCCGAACCTGGGTATTAATTCCCTAAGTAACAACTTTGCAACTGTGAGACTGTCGTTTCTACGTGTGGGGTAAGCTTCAATCCAAAGGCTGAAAACACACACAATCACCAACACGTACTTCAATCCTCCACAAACAGGCATCTCAATGAAATCCATTTGCATCTTGCTAAATGGACAACCAGCTCTCCCTATGTGGCTTAGAGTTACCACAGTCCCTTTTCCGGCATTCATCTGTTGACAGATGATGCACCTGTGACAGGTAACCTCTGCGGCATGTCTGAACTTTGGGTTGTTCTTGGTTGGATTTACATTGGGTTATCTATATATCACAGTTAGGCCAATACTAGCTTAAAATGGCCGCCACGTTGTCCTTGGTGTAGTAACCCATTTCTGAAGTTCCTTTTTCATTTCTAGCTTTTTGCATCACATGGCTCGAACCTACCGCACGTGTGGCTGTTTCTCAGCAACAAGAAACGCGTCAGCTCTGCGCGCGCTCTGCAGGCGTACTACTTATATCTCCGGTTGCTCGGCTCCGTTTATCTTCGGGAGCGCAGCCTGGGGGTAGGTGCGAAATCGGACACTGGTCTACACACAAGTAAGTGAGGTGGTCCTTCTGTAGCGGTCGTTTTTATGTGCCGCTGCTACTTTTTTGGGCGGGCCACTAAGTTTGGGTCCCGTGTTGTGGCTCGTTTTTCTTTGCCGACGCATCAATAAGATTTGTTATACGTAAATAATGGTTCTGATTCCCCGGTACTCAGGTTCTTTGGGTAAGATTACGAATTACCCCTGTCTGGTAGTAGAAAACTGTCCAGGATATAGAGTACTTACTAGGCCCCCTTATTGCAGTAGATTACTAGACGCTTCGACTATATTTTTACATATACACGTACTTCAGTCTTATAACAGTGGGGCTTTGATTGCACTTTCTGAAATCTCCTGAAATGTGACCGTTTAGTATACGATACTTGTGTTGGAGTGTGGTCTTCCACTTGGTATGTACCATGTTTTATACATATCGCATTATGGCCATTTATCTACCTTGAGTGTATTACAATTACTATCAACACCAGTGACCCTTGAGTATGTTATTTTAGATTTTGAATGTTTTTTGACCTAATGAGTCAATTAATTTTTTGATACTCTCTATGTCCAAGATTGTTGTGTACATTCTCGTTGTCAATTCAAAGTACTTTATTAACTAATTGGTAACAGAAATATGTGTCTTTTTTATACTTCTATTTATTTCATGACCAGATCTGTTGTTAACCTGGCAACAGGCCTGCATGATCCCATGAAGCTCGTCCTCTAGTTGGGATGGTAAGCCCTCCTGCATGTATTACTAGCATGGGTTGCTACCATCCACTTGAGCACTTTGTGTTGCACAGTTTGTCACTATTACATTATTGATTTGATCAAATTGGTCATTCTTTCATAATGACGATCGATTGCTGATGAAGAAGCTATGCAATTTTAACCTCTTCACTTCATGTCCTTAGGGTGACTGATAGGAACAGCAAGTCCGGGTTGAAGTGACCTTGAGTAAGTGACTGTAGACGTCTTGACTGTGAGCGTCAGTATGTAGGAGTCTATACCATTTGTTTTTTCTTATTGGAGAAGTCTAGTGATATAATTGGTCCTGAAGAAGCGTTACAGGATCCTTATGGACCAAAAGAGACGCGAAACATGTCGACCGTATATTAAGGAACGTCTGTGAATGACCGACTTCCTTCCCATTCTATTGTTGTTACTAGTGAGTGTCTGAGCATTATCTCTATCACACTCCCTTGTTATATATTTTTTAATCTTGGCCATCACCCAAACATCAAAGAATAAATGAATAGTTAGTGAGGGTTCTGAGCCAATTTTATTCTCTACCTTTTTTTACTTTTCCTCCTTTCTTCTCGGACCCATGATTGGTTCCGCGGCATCATCTATAGTAAAAAGACCAACGGCAAAGAGCCCCCCTTCGGGGGGTGCCCGTCAGACATTGCAGCGCCGGTCTGACGAGGAGCCGTCCGATGATGAAGCATGACACCTAATATGGTGTGTGAGGACTCTTGCTCCTATTGATTAGGACTCCCCTGTTTTCTTTTCATTCATCTTTTCTGGAACAGTGTATTGCATTATATTAATGAACTTTGGGTTAAACCAATCGATTTTGAATGACCTGATCATTGCATCCCTCCCAAGATGAGCCTGTCCATGGTATAGCCTCGCAAATTGTGACAGAAGACTGTTTGGCAAAACCAGTTTCCCCTCCTCTGAGACCCATAAGTCATCAGCTCTTTGTACACATTGCATTCTCTGCCAGGAGCGTTTTTCCTCCTTACTAGCACGACTCTGTAGTATTTTTAGCTCATCTAGTGTATCAACCACCCTTAATGCAAGGTTCAAGCATGTGTAATTTTCAGTTTGCGGTAACAATTCCCACTGATCCTTGAACGATATACAGTTCAATGCGCAAAAACCTTGCGACTAGATCTGCATAGCCGTTTCCCATGGACACAAAGTCTTGCGACTTAACGTGAGCATTGCATTTCACCATGGCAATTTCAAGAGGTAACTGAATCGCACGTAACAAATCCTTAATTTGTTCACCATTTTTCACAGGAGAACCAGAAAAAGTCATGAACCCTCTCAGTGACCACAATTGGCCAAAATCATGTACAATTCCAAATCCATATCTGCTGTCAGTATAGATAGTGACTCTCAGATTTTCAGCTGCGTGGCATGCCTTGGCAAGGGCAATTAGCTCTGCCACTTGTGCGGAATACACTCTCTCGAGCCAGGAAGCTTCAATGATACCAGCTATGGTACATACAGCGTAACCGGCTCTCAGCATTCCGACTGAGTCTCTCAAACATGATCCATCAACAAACACAATGCAGTAATTTTCCTTTAACTGTGTATCTTGAATATCAGGTCGGGGCTTGGTACATAGTTCTGTTACCTCAAGACAATCATGCTCCACTTCCTCTTCATTATTAATCTCGGTACTCTCAGCAGGAAGTAGAGTTGCCGGGTTTAATACAGTACATCGCTTCAGTGAAACATTAGGTGACCCCAATATAATTGTCTCATATCTGGTAAGTCGGGCATTCATCATGTGCTGAGTTTTGGTTCGAGTCAACAAAATTTCAACTGAATGCAGAACCATTACTGTTAGGGGATATCCCATCACTATGCCTTCACACTGCGTGAGGCTTTGACCAACTGCTGCAACTGCGCGCAAACAACCCAGTAAGGCTGCTGCGACGGGGTCCAAGGTAGCTGAAAAATATGCTACAGGGCGATTTGCACCTCCCTGGACCTGTGTTAAGACAGACAAAGAACAAGCATCACGTTCATGACAAAACAGTAGAAAAGGCTTCGTGTAAGCAGGCATACCCAAAGCTGCTGCCCTGCACATGCACTCTCTCAATTCCATGAATGACTCAAGCTCTTCTTTTGATAAGGCTATGGTATACGGCTCGTCTTTAACCTCTTTGCCTGTCAGCTTTATCAAGGGTTTTGAGATAATTGAGAAGTTGGGTATCCACTGGCGACAGTAACCCACAATTCCCAAAAACATCCTGACATCTCTCTTTGTTGTTGGGGGGTTCATCTGCAAAATGGGTGTTATTCTTTCCTCTGATATACTCCTGGACCCTCTTTCAATCAATTCTCCTAAGTACTTCACCCCTTTCTGACAGTACTGCAGCTTCTTTGGTGACACTTTGGGGGTGATTCTAACTCTGGCGGAGGCCGCCCGCCAGAGTTCCCCCGCCAGAATACCGCACCGCGGTCGTAAGACCGCTGCAGTGATTCTGGGTTTTCCACTGGGCTGGCGGGCGACCGCCAAAAGGCCGCCCGCCAGCCCAGTGGAAAACAACCTTCCCACGAGGACGCCGGCTCAGAATTGAGCCGGCGGAGTGGGAAGGTGCGACGGGTGCAGTGGCACCCGTCGCGAATTTCAGTGTCTGCTGAGCAGACACTGAAATTCTTTGTGGGGCCCTCTTACGGGGGCCCCTGCAGTGCCCATTCCATTGGCATGGGCACTGCAGGGGCCCCCAGGGGCCCCACGACACCCCATACCGCCATCCTGTTCCACTAGGAACAGGATGGCGGTATGGGGTGTCAGAATCCCCATGGCGGCGCAGCGAGCTGTGCCGCCATGGAGGATTCTACAGGGCAGCGGAAAACCGGCGGGAGACCGCCGGTTTTCCCTTTCTGGCCGCGGCTGAACCGCCGTGGTCAGAATACCCTGTGGAGCACCGCCAGCCTGTTGGCGGTGCTCCCTCCAACCCTGGCCCGCCGGGGTCAGAATGACCCCCTTTATGTCCATTCTTTCCCAAATGGTTCAGTAAGGCGATTGTATCATACCTACAGTCATCTTTTGTCCTGGACGCAATCAGCAAGTCATCAATGTACTGCACTAGAGTTGAATTAAAAGGCAGTACTAAGGATTCTAAGTCCTTTTTCAATATCTGATTGAAGATGGACGGTGACTCAGAAAACCCTTGAGGAATTCTGCACCAACTGTACACCTTGTCCAAGAATTTGAAACTGAATAAAAACTGGCTGTCCTCATGAAGAGGTATTGAAACAAAGCTTGTGACAGGTCTACAACGGTGAACCATTCAGCGTCACAAGGGACCTGAAACATAATCACTGCTGGATTGGGCACTATGGGGCAACACTTCATCACAATCTCGTTTATTTTCCTTAAATCCTGCACAATTCGAACTTTCCCACAGGGCTTTTTCAGACCCATTATCGGTGAATTACATGGGCTGCTCAATACTTTCCTCAGGACTCCCTGTTTCACAAAGTCCACGATTATTTGTGACACCTGGATAAGAACATCTTGTGCCATGTGATATTGTGGCACCTGGGGAAACACTGCATTTGGTTTCACTTGTACTTTACCTGTTTCTACTCCTTTTATCAGTCTCACTTCTTTTCCTGTCAAATCCCACACTTTCTCTGTCACCGTTCCCTGTAACTCGGCAGGTAAGTCAATCACAGTAAGCATCGGGAACAATGTTATCAAAGGGTAATCTTCATTCGTAGTTCCTGCCTCTAACTCTGAGAACTGACCATCATCCCCTTCATCATCACTGTTTGTTTGCACCTCAATTCCAATATTGGAACAAGTACTTGAACATTTCGTCTTGCACAGTAAGTCTCTTCCCAATAGGGATACTGGACTTGAATCGCAGACTACAAACGTATGCAGTCCCTGGAAGTTGCGGATCTCAACTTGCACTGGATCTGTAATCGGATTTGTCAGGTACTGGTTTGCTACTCCGACCACCCTTATCAACCAAGAATGAAACTATGTGACCCATTACCTTTCCCTCGACATAGGGTCCCCTCTGATCTACCTCTAAGGACACCGCAAGCCTGCATTCTTCGCTATCTAAGCTGTCATCCGACCATTCCTCATTTATTCCATCTTCACCACGCAATGGGAATTGCTGTACTGTATTATTTTGGCCCATTACTTGACCTGTGACCTGCTGAGGAAGCATCACCTGCTGCTGTCCCATTGGAGCCAATGGTAGTTGCATTTGCTGTCTAGGTACCAGGGGAACCTGCTGTTGTACTTGCTGCATTTGTGCTGGTTGAACATGCAGCATTTGCATTTGCAGCATGGGCTGTAGCCCCTGCATCTGAACCATGTCATTTTGGAAGGTCGGATTTTGATTTCTCAATTTTGGACCTCTCACATTTTGCAATGTACCAACATTAGTGCTTTGTTGAACGACACCATCCTGCACCACATTTGGGCATTCCCGCTTCCAATGCCCCCGCACGCTTGACATGGTGACATCCTTTTCATCCCTTGTGCGTCATTTTGAACCACAACAGTATTCAAGTCTGGACCGCGATTCACAAAACCTCGACCTTGACCTCTTGGTTGTGCCTGAAACACACCATTCCCTTGGGGTTGCTGCTGTATCATCTGTTGAACTCCATTTCCCTGCATTCCTGCCTGCGCAGCCCTTATCTGCATCACCATCACTTTCTCCTTCAACTTTTTCTGCTTCAGCTCGATCTCATCACTACAGTATTTCGCATACTGCAATACCTCATCAATCGGTTTCGCTTGCCAACAGATCAAATGATTCGTAATCATCTGGCTAACCTCTGGTCTCAGCCCTTCAACAAATCTGAACACGAGATGGTTCATGTCTTTCGGCTCAATTGTCTCAGTACCACTGTAATGTTTGAATGCCTTTAACAATCTCTCATAATAAGCATGGATTGACTCTTTAACCTCCTGTGAGGTCCGGTCGATTTTCTGCCAATCAGTCACTTTCGGCGACACCTTCTGCTCCAAAAACTCAATCACTTTATGATAGTACTTCATCACCTCCGCAGATGGTGCTCCGGTCACCTTATCCCTTGCCGGCTCCTTCGTCAGCCAGTCTACCCCACTCTTGCACTCAAGCCATAAGTCGGGTGGAACAATGATCTCAAACAAGGTATTCAAGTCTTCCCAGAGACACTTCGCAAGCTTCACAAACCTATCTGTTTGTTGGTACCACTCGATCGGCTTCTCCCTCAACCTGGGATAATCATTTGTAAAAGATAGTATGTCTCCTCTGGACCACAGTACATGAATTAAAACCCCACCAGCTGTCTCTCTCATTGGTAGCATTTTTACCGATCCCGTATCTGATGTAGTTTTGGCTTTACTTGATTCCGGACTGTCATTTTTCTCCTTGTCTCTTTTCTTTGCCCATCTGCCTATCCACTTTTCTAACACTCCCCAGATTTGCGCACTTTGCAATATTTCCTTTAAATGTGCTTTCATTCCGGCAGACATCATATGCTCGAAGTCTTTTGAATCAAAGTCTAACCTGTAACTTCTTTTCAAATGTTTAGTGTTCTCAATATCAATGTTGTACTTGTCTGCCAGGTTCGCTAATTTCTGATATACCTTGCCTGCTTCTTTAGTAATCTTAGGGCACAGGTATCTGAACTCTGCTTCTGTGTATGACTCTAGTCTGTTCACCCCCATTGTTCCTTCCACTAATTCAGCAGCTTCTACGCCCAGTCTTACAAAGTTCAGATAATAATTTTTCTCTGACCTCTCCGGTTCTACTGCTGTTACTGTAGTCTTTTGCGTAGTAAAGGTTTTCTCTAACCACTCATTCAACTGTTGTACCGTAAAACCTTGCAATGAGATGTTCCCTGCATGCATCATTGGTGACTGTGAAGCCTTCGTACTTGTTGTTTGTGGGGTTAATATCCCTAGCCCTGCCTGCCTCATTGCCCCCAATGGTGTTTCAACTGGGCTAAGGTCTATCAAAGACCTCGGGTTCTCAGCCGCTTGCTCTCCTGGGGACATTAACTGAGGAGTTCCTATGGACCCTTCTCTTATTAGATCTTGGGTCATTACTCCCTGATCGCATACACCAGGCTTACCTTGTGCTTATAATGGCACCGGCGGACCAACAGTAATTGGCAACGATATTGCAGCTGGTGTCTGACCCGGTCCCAAACTTCGTGGAGCAGCGACTCCAAAGGTCTGGCCTTATGAAGCCGGGGCAGGTATTAACGGAGGTCCAGCTGCTGGGTTATATCCTGGTATCAGTTGTGGCTGTGGCAGTAAATGTGGAGTTGACTCAATCTGCGCTAACCTTGATTTTGTATATATCGGGTCCGGCAGCACTATCAGGTTTGTAGTAGTCTCTAGTACTGGGACGTCTGCGTAGATTCTCTGTATCTGCGGTGGAGGTTGCAACTGTATCTGCATGTCTGGCGCAGTGGGTACACAGGCACCATTCTGTATCGGACCCGTATCACTAGTCTGTGCTGTATCAGTAACTCCCTTCTCCTGCGTCTGGTTCCCAGGACCCGCACTAGTGCTCGGAACATTGTCGCTTACCGCATAAGGTGGCGGGCGATCATGTTATATCCGATTCAGAAATTCTTCGTTACTGAATCCTCTTCACTCGCCATAATGTATGTGTCTCCTTTCAGTGCACTCTTAAAAGCTTTGACAAAATTCATCTTTACGTCTTTTCCCTTGTTGAGCCTCGGCCGCTACTCTCTCCTTCTCAGTTCCCACACCCGCAAGCAGAATTTGACCCGCAAATCCTACTCTCGACTTGTCAATGGTTCGTCCTTAGTGCACTTTAGGACTTGCCAAATCTCCATCGAAGGTTTTACACATACAATTTGACTCAAACTCGACTTGTCAACCATGCCCGATTGACCTAATTAAACCGCACAAATTACAACATAAGCCCAAGTGTCTCCTACACTTGTCAATGTACTCTGGAGTCTTAGACCACGACGGGTCCGTACATAAACAACCAACCATGTGGATAATTTTTTGCACAAAGCGCCTCACTCATATGAAGTACGCCGACTTCCCTACTCTCATACTGTGGAGTACGCCCACTCCTGCTAAAACAACATTACTTGGCCTAAATACACACAAACTTCACAAATCACCTGCAAGATGCATAAGCTGAGCAAGCGCAAATTCTACACCATGCATGCTATGACGCCGAGAACATTCCCAACTCACTCAGGCAGGCTCCGAGATCCCGGGAAAGTCATGGTGAATTTAGAAACACATCATACCTCCAATTTGCATTATCTCAGAAAAGCAATTTAAACAAGGATTCTCCGTCCTAGGGCCCCAAAGGGCCAAACCGTCGCTCTGCTACCAGAACTGCTAACGCGTCCCTTTATGATAATTTATTACACATCAGGACTCGTTTTAGGCCAATGAATCTTTTGACCCAGTTGAGAGACACCTTAGGACGAGATAGCTAATCAATATGTCAATTAATACGTCAATAATGTCATCAATATTTATCACGACAATACACTTCACTTTAGTCAAAGTCATTAATCAATTCAAGATTCTACCATGACCTTGCAGCCATGAATAACCACACCAGTTTAATAGAAGTTTATAAGTTTTATTCCCTATTAGTTACAATCTAGAAGCAGATGCGTTAATCTCAACACCAAGAAACATAATAACATAGTCACAATATGGCAACTTTGATAAGATTTCATTAAGGCGAGAATCACAAACATCAGAACATAACACGGCGTGAACATGGATCAATTTAGCAGAGTATCGGTAATGCGTCAGTTCAACAAAGCATAGATTCAGTCGTTTGTCTATTTGCGTCAGTTTAGTGAACACCTGTCCTAACCACTGATTAGCATTAGCATGTTGGGCTTCATGCAAAACAAATTTAGAACACTAATTTGGAAAACATCTAACTAAGGTCTCTGTCAAAATAAGCAGTTGGTACCTAGAAAGGAAAAGCAAACAGACAAATTACAAATGCATTGTCATATTTACCCTCCAAAGTTTAGGTCAGCGCACAGGTTCAGTCTTCGTCTTCAGGACATCAGTCAAATCGACATCTGTCAGAACTCAGCTCCGGGGCAAAGGGCACTTTCCTCATAAGGAGGTAAAGTGTAAAATGAACAATCTAAGGGCAAGGATGGTTTTAAGTAAAGCAACAAGTCACCAACAGAGTGACAGAGTTTCTGGATAAAATCAATAGCATTCCCTAACCTAATTCTAAATGACGCCCGTGACATGGGTTTTTATCCCCTATTCGTTGTACATTCCCCCAAAATTCTATTGGACATTTGTTATACCCAACTATCTTTAACCTATCAGAATACACATTAGGTAACCCAACTCTTCACCCCATATTATTTTACAAGTCTTTGATTGGTCTTCCTAATTGACGTCTTCAGAGGTGGCACGTCCGGTATGGTTTCATACTTCTGTAATTCTTTGCACATCTTTTGGTCAGCAGTTCCATTGTCTTCACCGGCTTGAATGACCTTGTACATTACATTAATCTACACTGTTTCAATTTACTTTTAACATTTGTTCTGCAAACGAGAGAAGGCGATGAGAACGGATCTAACATGGTTACATTCATCTTCCAATTTGAAGAAAAAGAACACGCAGGGTCATGTCCCTTTGTGAGTCAACACACTGAAAAATAGAAAAATGCTTTTAATATGAGAGCCAAGCAGCTAAGCTTCGGCTCATGCTAACTTAAGGCCTATGAGGTTTTCAGTACTGATTCAATAACGCAAACGTTAGTGTAACCTATTTAAACATAATATAACATTTTGATTATCATTCCCCGTGGACACATTTCAAGTGCACGTTTAAGCAAATTTACTATTATTATAGTTTCTATGTGGCAGTATCACACCTTAATTCATAAACATTTCATGTTAATATAGATTATATAAGCTACGCCCTCTCACTAGTAAAAGGCCTAATTTACTTTCTAAAGGAGGCTGTCTCCATTCTCCTCACTTTAGGGTCTAGAACTCCCTCTGGCTTCACAAGTGTCCGCAATACACTTCTCTGTCTGGGTAAACAAGATCATCTCCGTCTTGTTGTCAAAGGCAAGACCTGGAGTGTCCAAAATGGATCTCACAGGCCTCCACTACTCTGGGGTACTCACACACAACTATGGTAGCACCATGAAGGCCACTTACACAAGCATGCACAATAAACAATCTGGATGTCAGGGATGGAATTGGGAAAACACATAGAAGCACAGCTTACTTGAGAGGGCAACTAGACATCCACTCCAGTTATACAGAAAAGAAAGATATGCTCACACCTATGGATTTACAATACACAGTATGCTGCCACCACTGCTCCATGTGCTAAATGCTCAACAGTGACAGCAGTCAGTCTATGAGGGCACACTTGGTGTTCTTCTCCAGGTCACAGGACAGTTTCAGGACCTATTCAATTTAAGGGAAAGTCCTAGGCTTCTGCACACATTCTAGAATAGTGCAAAACCTGGGCTAAAAATCCCAAACCAGAACCACATAGGAGACATTCTCATCCAAACAGTGGCCCATAGGGTCAGCGGAACCCACACGTTGTGCCATAGTGGTGAATTTGTTGTTACCTTACAAATTTCCAAACATTCGAAATATCACACCAAATATAAACTAAAGACTTAGCGACCTTTAGCTTATTTTTCCTGGATGGAAGATTACATATTAGATTATAATGTTTAATTGTTCTGCCTTCAGTGAAAAGAGGGGCTGCAGGGACTGAATGCTTCAACCTCCTTACCGTAGGGGGGTAAAAATACAGTTTGAATCCCAGCAACCTAAGACGGCTATTTGCCAAACTGTTAATTTTTTTGTTTTTCCAAAACAATCTTGTAAAGCAGGTGTTTGTTTTTGAAAAGGAAAAAAAAATATCCCTCACCCCCAGACGTTTTCTCCCAGGGTGTTAGGGTCATCATAGTTTTTTCTGGTCTCTCACCACCAGGTTTTTTCCTGCCAGTGACACAAGGGAAAAAGACTTTACACTATCCACCATAAATAGGGCAGGCAGTGTAATGCCCTTCCTTCAATGCAGCCCAGGGGTCTAGAATGTATTAAAGTATCTACTTGTCCATGGAACAGGTTGTTTCATAAACCTACTTGTCCATTAAAAATTCCACTTGTCCCTTTGGTACCATATAGTGCAGCGATAAATAATGGCGGCAGTCTCATTATATAAGAGCTCTTATAATAGCATCTCTGCTTATGTCAGGGCTCATACTAAAGTAGGGTTTGAATTCTAGCAATTCCTGCACTTTGCCACCTTTCCGCAGACCTACGTAATCGGGCTGGAGATACCGGTAAGCAATAGCTCCAGGTTGAAATGCACCCTAGAGTCTGTGCAGACCTGCTTACTTGCATGTTTTAGGGGTTTCACCAGATCTTCTCTAATCATTTCCCATGCTGAGAAATTGAAAATGTACTATTGACAAGGGTCAGAAGTAAAACGTCTACTATGGCTGAGAAAAAAGTGGTTGGAGGGAAATTGAACTTGTAAATGCTCAACAGATGCTCACAGGAGCAAATCTAGAATTTTCTCATGCTAAAATACAGTTCACACATATTTTCTAGGAGTATGATTTCCTGGCCTACTTCTGTAAATTATTGTGAATTCATTAAATCTGTAATCTGCAGTAATGCAAAAGCATATATCAATTGAGCCCCTAATTAGGGCTTGAGTTGCCCAAGAAAGTTTGATTTTATTAAAATCCTGTCTCTCTGGCTCTGTGTGTATTGATGGACTGGCTTCACTGTGAGTCACAGCATTTTGCTCTTTCACAAAGAGCATACCAGCCCCCAGAATAGTTTTGTTCAGTGCCCTAGAGTACTGTCGCAATGTGTGCTTTTTGAGTCAAAACATAGTATTATTTTTTGGCAATGTTTGTTTTAATGGTGAGAGCCTGGCAGCTCCCACAATAGAATTTTACAAAAACCATGTCAAAACAAGACATGCATTGACAAAACCAGAATCCTGACAACCAATGTCAAACCTATTGGCTTTGCCAATGATTGTTTATTTTCACGTTCGCCATAATCTTGTTGATACTTGTTGCACTTAATTTCCATTATGAGTGTTTTTTTGGTAATACTAGTATGCATCAACACATATTAGTAAATTATGCTTCAAAGAAATGGTACAGAAAATTTCACAGCAGTTTAGCAAAATGTTTTTCCTAGTTGCATTTTATTGTGAACATTTAACTTGAAAGCAACGTCTCATCAATCTTGCTTTCAATTGTCTGCAAATATCTGCATCTAATCAAGCAGCATTCTAGGAGCATTATACAAAGCCTCATATTGCTAAACTTTGCAAACGTGTACACATTTTTATGCTGAGACCACTGTCAGCAGTGCAGTCTGAGCTTACAACATTTCGTTATAGCACTCATCCCAATAATAAAAGCTTTGCATAATTGAACCATAAATATAAGTTAGAGAAACATTAACTTATGGATACAAATAATACCTTAACTGCTGACAGTACCCTTCCTTGATCCATAATATGGTACTTACTGTACACTGGCAGCCAAAGGGTTTGCGCTACAGGGGGTTGGGCCTACTTGTTCCAAGGACAAAATAAACATGAAAACTTGTGGTCCTTGACCACAGACAATTTGTCCTGGGTTTCGGGCTATAGGAATTCCACATCCCTGGGGCTCTGTCGATGAAATACCTAAGTTCCACCAGTCTCTAAATGAGGCAAACAGACCCAGGATTTTGCGAGCAGGGTACTTTATTGCTTTTGCAACAAAGTACCCTGTTCACCACACTCTAAATTAGCCTTAAAGTATGGTCAGCCACATACAGTTCCAGATTGACTGTTTGAATAAAGCTTTTGAAGAACAGATTTAACAATAGGTGCAAATAAATACAGAGAAAGAGGACTACTCTGTTGATTACCCATTTATGTATAAAAGGCGAGGTAGTTTAATTTCTATGTTTCATGCAGCTCTCATTAATTCTGTGCCAGCCAAGTTTCACTTTTTCCTAATCTGTTGTTGACTCATCTATATGTCGTTCTATTTCTAAGAAATGCCTTACTGTTCATATGCCACTAACAAGCAAATGATCCTAGCACTCAGAAACAGCTGAATAGTGTTATTCTCTTTCTATCTAAGCTCAAGGTGTATTCCTTTATATAGAGAGCAGCTGAATCCTGCAGGAAATTCTGCTATGTTATGTGTTTTTACTCTGTAAAGTCTCTGGTTAGGCCTTTTCTGATTTATGATTAAAACTAATGAGGGAAAGAGGAGACGTTAAGAGTTAAAAAGTCCAAAAGTGGTAAATTTCTCAGGAATATGACTAGCCACATCCTTTCAGGGATGTTTGCACCCACTGTGATATTTTTGTTTCCTGACTCATCTGTTTCAATTATAACCAATGGTGCCTTGAACATATATATATATATATACATATATATATATATATATATATATATATATATATATATATATATATATATATGTATATATATATATATATATTGTGTGCATGTTTTATTCTGCAGAGTTGCTGGTCTGAAGTGTACCGGGCTCTCTGCAGCACTGCAGATAAATAAACAACAAGATTATTTTCCGTGTCTGCATTCTGTCGTATTTGTGAGTGGTGACATTATTTACACTCTAACAAAGGCCATCAGTAGGGCCTGATTAACCAGGACTATGGCAGGGGGAGACTTTCACAGACTCCGAACAATGGCGATCAACATGGGTGCGTAGACCACAGATGACCGTATCAGAGGCCTTTTCTGCATCTTGAAAGAAGGCTGCTAGTGGTAATTCTGTGCTGGAAGTGTAGTTGAACAAGGGAAATGTCAAATGTTTATGACTGGGAACAAGACTATGCTACTATGGAGAGACCGGTTTGCTGCACAGTGGGATCAATCAATGAGATACTGTTTTAGCAAAACGTTTGCCATGAATGTTGAAGTAGGGGTACGGTCTAAAAGATGAACAATTATTTTGCTGGTAATATCATAGGGCAGAAGACCACAACAGATCCACAGAGTCTGATGGTTCATCGCCATGACTGAGGTACAGAATTTCCCATTCACATTTATGTTTGATATAGGCATCAAATCATGAAATGAAACTATTTTGGCCTCATTTACTTTAGATTTAGCTTGGCTTGATGAGCTGTATATTGTCCCGTAGCTTTTCGACATGATCAGTCTCCACCATGTATATTAAATGCTGGTCTCAGACTAATACAAGAATCAAAGATCTTTGTTATAAATTTGAGGTTGTTGATATTTGGAGGTAGAACCGTTGTTAGACCTGTCAGCTCTTGGTTTGGTTTTCCCTATCTTTTTGGCTTCTGACCTCCTGTTTTGATCCTGTGCTGAACTTCATTTTTGCTGGCTAAAGTGCAAGTGCTCTCTGTCTTCATTGGATTGGTATTTGGTTTATCCATGATTGGCATATTTGATTTACTAGTAAGTCCCTATTAAAGTGCACTAGAGGTGCCCAGGGCCTGTAAATCAAATGCTACTACTGGGCCTGCAGCACTGATTTTACCACTCACACGAGTAGCCCTGTAAACATGTCTCAAACCTGCCACTGCAGTATCTGTCTGGGCAGTTTGGAACTGCCGGTTTGACCTGGCAAGTTTACCCACTTGCCAGGTCCAAACCTTCCCTTTTACCACATGTAAGTCACCCCTAAGGGACATAGTGTATTCAAAAGGTAGTACATGCAATGGTGTGTTTTACATGTCATGATATTGAAATATTACTAAATGTGTTTTTCACTATTGCAAGGCCTATCTCTCCCATTGGTTGACATGGGGATTGCCTTGAAATATCTCTTATGTGTAATTCCCATTGGGAGCAAGTAGGGAAATGGAGTTTGGGGTACCTGTACTCACAATTTAAAAATACATCTTTTGTTTAAGTTGTTTTTTAAATTGTAAGTTTGAAAATACAACTTTTAGAAAGTGGGCATTTTATTGCTTAACCATTCTGTGCCTCTGCCTAACTGTGGAATACACATCAGGTCTGGATTACAGTTGGGCTGTTTGTGAATTCACTCTAGACAGTCACACAAAGGGAGCAGAGGTGTGCCCTGCATATCCTGATAGGTCTTCTTGGGCTAGCTTGGAGGAAGGAGCTGACACTTGCACCTGAATAGGGCTGTGCTTGTCCTTACACAAAGCAGTCTCCACCCCACTGAGGTATGTCTGGGGCCAAGGCAGGAAAGGCAGGGACTTGGGCACCACAAAGACTTTCCTTTGAAGTTTGTCTACTTCAAACGCAGAAATGAGTATGACTATTCTGAGACCACAACATCAGAACACTTCTGGAATGAGAACATTCTGCCAGGAAGAAGAGCTGGATGCTGTAGGAGTAACTGCCACTCTGCCTGTTGCTTTGTTGTGCTGGCTTGCTGTGTCTGACCTGGTAGTGAAATAACTGGACTTTGCTTTCTGCATCCTGATTTCCAATGTTCTCCAAGGGCTTGAACTGAGCTTGCCTCCTGTTAGAAGTCTCAGGGACATCAAAGACTTCATCTGCCAGTGCCTGGACTCTTCTGCTGAGAGTCCTGACTTGCCAGGTGGTGCCAAATCCAGTCGCTGGGCCCTTGAAAGTGGAAACTGGTGTCCTGAGGAAGGAAATCCACACATCGTATCGCTGCGACTAAAAATCAATGCATCGCTGGGCTTGCGGCTGAAGAATAGAAGCAGCACCTGCCTTGCGGCTGGAGAATCGATACAGCTCCTGCCTTGCGGTTGAAGGATCGACGCAGCGCCTGTAGGATCGACGCGTTGCCTGTTCCACTGCAACTCTATCATCTCTGTTCATCTGACGTTACCTACTGATTGTCACTTGGAGTCATCTTTGCATCAACCCTGCACCAAAGCAAGGAACAGAGGCTGTGTGACCGGAAACCGACGCATCATCTCTCCTGTGAGGAGAGAACTGATACATCCCCTCCCCTGCCAGTAAGAAACCAACGCATCACCTTCCATGCCAGTCAGGAACCGATGCATCCCCTCTCCTGCAAGAAGAAAATCGACGCATCACCTTCCCTGCCAGTAAGAAACCAACACATCACCTCCACTGCTCAGTAAGGTACTGATGCATCACATTGTTTTCTGGTGCCTAACCTCTGCGGCCCGCATCATCTTTGACACATCCCAGGTACTGTGTGATAAAAAAAAGAAACAACCATTCATTCCTCTGGATTAAGACTCTTTACAGCTTTTAAAAAGTGATACCTTTCCTCGTATATGTTGGATTTTTGTTGTTTTGGTTCTGTTTAGCTCAGATAATATGGCTGTTTTTCTAAACTGGTGTGGAGTACTTTTGTGGTGTTTTCACTTTGTTACTGTGTGTGTGTACAAATATTTTACACACTGCCTCTGAGCCTGACTGCTCATGCCAAGCTACCAAGGGGGTGAGCAGGGGGTTATCTCAGGTGTGTGACACCCTTACCCTGACTATAGGGTCCCTACTTGGACAGTGTGTAAACTGACTGCCAACTTGAGACCACATTTCTAACATTGATGATCAGCGGTGAGAATAGGACTTGTATTTGTACTTGACATATTGTGATTGGTGTACACTATTTCCATATCACAGACCATTATGCAACCACACACAGTTTTTTCTTTTTGACCTTTTTCTTTGTGCCTTCCGGAGTTTTTTGTGCAACTTCTTAGTTTCATCCATGATCATGTCTTAGTCTTGTGAGCCAGCAGCAGTTATTGCAGATTTGAGCAGGACAGATTGGAAACCTATATGGCGCCTCAGCTCAAACAGTTCTGCAAAGAGTTCAGGTGTCCTTTTAGACACCTCACTAGAAAGGAGGATCTGGTAAAGGCGCTGAGGGGCCTGGTTGGCAGCCAGGGAGGCTGGTGAGCATGCAGAGGTGAACAGTGTGGATCTGGAGGAGCAGAGTCTGATGATTTTGTGGCACAACAGGATTTACCTGGGGAAGACACCCTCTATGGCAGGAAGCAGTGTTTCTTCCAAGGGTCTGACCAAGAGGACCTGGAGGACAGGCGGGAGGCTAGGATGAATTCTTTTGAGATTGAAAGGCACTGGTTGGAAATGGAGGCAAATAATCTGGCCATAGAGGAAAGAAAAATGATGTTGGCTCACAAGTTGAGCTTAAAGGAGCTGGACTTGAAAGGCAGGGCCAGCCCAGATGGTGGCAGCAGGTTTCCAGTGCGGTCTGAGGGGAAGGTGCATATACTCAAAGATGTGGTGAAAGATTTTGTTGTGGGTGACATTGAGCAGTGGTTCGGCGGGTAAGAGGTGGCACTGAGGATGAACAGGGTCCCTGAGAGAGACTGGGGGCAGGCCTGTGGAAGTATTTCTCAGTGGAGTGGAGGGACACCTTATTGGCCTTAGAAGTAGATGATCAGATGAGGTACCCTGCTATGAAGGACACCCTGACTAGGAGGAATGGTCTCACCCCAGAGAGTTACAGGGTCATGTTTAGGTGGATCACTAAGCTTGGGTTGCAAACTTGGGTGGAGTATGTTGATTCTTTCTGCAGAGCACTGGATGGTTGGGTGAAGGGCAGCGAGGTAACAGACTATCAGGGTATTTACAATTTGATTGCAAGGGAGCACATACCTAGCTGTTGTTTTCCAGAGCTGCACCTGCACTTGATTGCCAGTAAGCTTATTGACCCCAGGAAACTTGCCAAGGAGGCATATCACTGGCTCAGCACCAGGTTCCAAAAATTTTTGTACGTGGGAGACTCAGCCAAGGGTGGGCAGGGTCCCCAACGGAAGAAGGTGGGGGAACAAGGATAAAATTAAGGAGTTCTCAAAAGGCCCCTGTTAGACCTGACATGCCTTAGGGTGGTCACCCCTAACTTTTTGCCTGCCTCCCTCCACTTTTTGGACCCTGTTTTGCTGGCTTTTAGACTCTGCGCACTTTACCACTGCTAACCAGTGCTAAAGTGCATATGCTCTCTTCCTTTTTAAACATGGAAACTCTGGATCATACCTGATTGGACTATTTAATCTACTTATAAGTCCCTAGTAATGTGCACTACATGTGCCTAGGGCCTGTAGATTAAATGCTACTAGTGGACCTGCAGCACTGGTTGTGCCACCCACTTAAATAGCCCCCTTAACCTTGTCTCAGGCTTGCCATTGCAAGGCCTGTGTGTGCAGTTTCACTGCCACCTCGACTTGGCATTTAAAAGTACTTGCCAAGCCTAGAACTCCCCTTTTTCTACATATAAGTCACCCTTAATGTGTGCCCTAGGTAACCCCTAGAGCAGGGTGCTGTGTAGGTAAAAGGCAGGACATGTACCTGTGTAGTTATATGTCCTGGTAGTGTAAAGCTCCTAAATTATTTTTTACACTACTGTGAGGCCTGCTCCCTTCATAGGCTAACATTGGGGCTGCCCTCATACACTGTTGAAGTGGCAGCTGCTGATCTGAAAGGAGCAGGGAGGTCATTTTTAGTATGGCCAGAATGGTAATACAAAATCCTGCTGACTGGTGAAGTCGGATTTAATATTACTATTCTAGAAATGCCACTTTTAGAAAGTGAGCATTTCTTTGCACTTAAATCTTTCTGTGCCTTACAATCCACGTCTGGCTGGGCTTGGTTGACAGCTCCTTGTGCATTCACTCAGACACACCCCAAACACAGGGTACTCAGCCTCACTTGCATACATCTGCATTTTGAATGGGTCTTCCTGGGCTGGGAGGGTGGAGGGCCTGCTCTCACACAAAGGACTGCCACACCCCCTACTGGGACCCTGGCAGACAGGATTGAACTGAAAGGGGACCTGGTGCACTTCTTAGCCACTCTTTGAAGTCTCCCCCACTTCAAAGGCACATTTGGGTATAAAACAGGGTCTCTGCCCTACCTCATCAGACACTTGCTGGAGAAGAAACCTGAACCAAAAACTACATCCTGCCAAGAAGAACTGCCTGGCTGCTCAAAGGACTCACCTGTCTGCTTTCTACAAAAGAAGGCTGCCTTGCTGTTGCCCTGCTGCCTTGCTGAACTCTTGTCTGGCTGTGAAAGTGCTCTCCAAGGGCTTGGATAGAGCTTGCCTCCTGTTCCTTGAAGTCTCAGGACCAAAAAGACTTCTCTCTTTTACTTGGACGCTCCGTGCGCCGAAAATTTCGACGCACAGCTTGTCTCGCGGCGAGAAAAACGCTGCACTCCAACGCTGATCGACGCGACGCTCTTGGGACGATCGAAAATCCGACGCACGGCCTCGCAAGGACAACGCCGCCCGATCTCTAGAGGAGATCGTGATTTCAACGCGCAGCCCAGCAGATCGAAGTCTAGAGGAGAAATAGACGCGACGCCTGCCGTGAGATCGTAATTTCGACGCGCAGACCGACGCGCAGCCTGAGAACAAGCAGGAAAATCCACGCACAGACCCGGGACATCTGGTAATCCCCGCGATCCACAGAAAGAGACTGTCCACGCGCCGGAAAACGACGCCGACTACCCCGCGTGGAAAATAACGACGCAAGTCCGTGTGTGCTGGGGAGAAATCGACGCACACACCCTTTTTCCACGCGCCTCTTCTCTTGTGGCCCTCTGAGGAGATTTTTCCACTCTAAACCAGGTACTTGTGCTTGAAAGAGACTTTGTTTATATTCTAAAGACTTAAGACACTTTATATCACTTCTCAGTGATATCTCTACAAATTCCCATTGCAACTTTATTCTTTTTGACCTACAATTATCCTGATAAATATTATATATTTTTCTAAACACTGTGTGGTGTATTTTGGTGGTGCTATATGGTGGTATTGTATGATTTATTGCACAAATACTTTACACATTGCCTTCTAAGTTAAGCCTGACTGCTCGTGCCAAGCTACCAGATGGTGGGCACAGGATAATCTTGGATTGTGTGTGACTTACCCTGACTAGAGTGAGGGCTTTTGCTTGGACAGAGGGTAACCTGACTGCCAACCAAAAACCCCATTTCTAACAGCCCCAAACTAGTTCCCAGGTTAAGGATTCCCAAACCCAGTTGTGAAGAAATCAGGTAAGCCTGCAGGAAAGGGACCCCTGAAGTGTTTCGCCTGTGTCCAGGAAGGGCATTTTAAGGGGGAGTCTCAAGTGTCTCAAGCAGACACAGCCCCCCACTAGTGGGCAGACCCTAGGGGTGGCGAGTGTAGCACTTGGGGAGGAGTTGGCCCCAGTTAGCGGTGTGGAGCAAGTTGAGTTGACCCTAGTCTCCCTGGGCGAGGGTGAGGTGGTCTAGAGAACCCTCATACCTGACAACACTAAAAAGTACAAGTAGTGAGTGACTGTCAATGGGAGGCGGGTGGAGGCTCTGAGAGACACAGAAGCCAGTTTGACAACAGTCCACTGTCGATCAAGAGCAGGTAATCCCTAATGTGGTCCACCAAGTTGTAGCAGTAGACAACAGTGGGCACCAATGCTTGGTAGCTCACGTTCCCTTTGAATGGGGGAGGTCTCAGGTTCCTTGAGGGTAGCTGTGAACCTATCAATTCCTGCTGACTGTCCCATTCATCTTATAGATAAGGCCTGTATGTTTTTTTCAACCATTCATAATTTTCATGCCTACATAGACTATTTGTACCTTTTGCTCAAGGAGTAGTTAATTCCATGTTGTTGAACATGCTCTTGTACTATCAGTCTTACATTCTGAGCATTGTCTAAAACTGCATCAGGCTGTGCATTCAGAAGAACTTTATTCTCAGATTCTCAGTTTGTAGTTTTCAAGTAGTTTTCGGGAGTTCTCATATTTCAGTTGTGTGGGATACAAAGAAAGCAGAAATTAGTAGTGCTTTGATAAGATTTACCTCACAGCCTTTTAAAGAGGCAAGAGTGGGAGCCTGTAGGTAGGAGGTGAACATTAAGAAGCTGGAAATGGCTCATATGAAAGCTCTTCCCGATAACTCAGATGAGTCTGCTAAAATTATTTATCAATCAAATACTGTAAGAACTGCTACTGTAGCTAAGATTATTGAGTCTACCAAATCATACCAACATCTGTGAAACCAGTCAGTGCTTCGTAAAATGTGAGCTGGGCTTTGAACAGCAGAACAGGCTAAATGCAAAAGACTTTTGTTTATAACTAGTATAATCAGAATCGAGACTAAGCAGAAAGTCTTGGATGCTTTGCTCAAAACTATAAAATACTGTCACCAGGATGACAGCTGTAAAGAACATGTTAATCTGACTTATTTCCATCCTATAATTGACAAGTAGTGAGTCAAAGACTTTTGATAAAAGGATAACAGGGGATGGGCTATTAAAGGCTTTATGAGATCTTTGGCTAATAAACTGTACTCCCTAGCAGAATTCCTCTGAGTTTCTATATTTGATTATTTAATATATTGCAAATTATTTACTGGCAAGTCATTGACTCTCCCAAGAGTAAGTGGATAATTCCATGTAAATGGGAATAGGCACAAAGAGGGCAATATCAGGATCATATATCATCATACTGACAGGCCACTTGTCCCTGAACCCAGTTTTTAGGGTGATGCAGTGCATTTAATGGTTGGGAAACAGGATTAGTCATACCAGTTACTAGAAACTGAAATGCTATTGGGCTACAGCATTT